>NW_019386333.1:58827-63999 GCF_000671375.1 Centruroides sculpturatus | reverse complement strand
GGGTGAATACTGTTGAGGACGGCAGGGTGGGAGGAAAAGTCAGTGTGATGAAACAAGCTGTCCATGTCTAGGTTAGGGAGAAGGCCGATGTTTAAGTAATCAGTGAACACTTTTTTCTTGCTGTCTGACATTGGAAGATGAGTGAGCCTCCAAGTGAGCATATTTGCTTTGGCCTTTAGATACACAGGGGGGATGCCGGCAAGAACCTGCAGGGCAGCAGTGGGCGCCGTCTTGTACGCCCCTGTAATGCGGAGGAGACAAACCCGCTGCACCTTTTGGAGGGCCCGCTTGATATGGGCCTTAGAAGCGGCAGGACCCCAGATGGGGGCTCCATAGAGGATCGCCGGTTCAATGGCTTGTCTGTAGATGTTTGTTAAATTCTTACTGCCAATTCCCCAATCTTTACCTGCCATGAAGCAGAGGAGGTTTGCTTGCTTGATGGTTTTAGCACAGATGTAGTCGATGTGGTTGTTCCACTTGAGACCTTGGTCTATGATAAGACCCAGATACTTAAGTTCTTTTGTGTAGGGGATGCGAACACCGTTGATTTTAAGAGAGGGCGGCTTAGACAGCTGGCGACCCTTGGACATGAGCATGCACTCTGATTTTCTGACATTGATGGTGAGTTTGTTGTGGCTACTCCATTTTGCAATATGGCTGAGGAGCTTGTTGGCTTCCAGCTGTAGCTTTTCACTGTTGTTACCAGAGAGCATGACTAAGGTGTCGTCGGCGTACCCTTGAATGGTCCAGTTGGCCAAGATATTAGAGGGGTTGATTTTAAGCAAGCCGTCATACATAATATTCCACAATCCTGGGCCTGAGCGAGAGCCCTGCGGGCAGCCCAGGGACACCTTGTGGATGAGGGGGTCAGTCAGATCGTTGATGGTAACGGTTCTGTCACTTAAGTAGCTTTGAAGGGTAAGATATAGATTTTGCGGACACTGGTATTGCTTAAGTTGGTGAAGAAGGGACGGCCACCACAAGGTGTTGAAAGCGTTTTTATAGTCAATAGCGATGAGGAGGACGTGATGGGCTTTATCCCAGGCCCTTGTGACGAACTGAGTTGCGTTGTAAAGGGCATGGTAGGTCGACCTATTCTTGACAAACCCATATTGGTTGTTTTGCATGTAGTTGTTATTATAAAGATGAAAGTTGATGCGTCCAATGATCAGGCCATCCAGGACCTTCCCAAGGACCGGGAGAAGGCTGATGGGCCTGAAATCAGAAGCAGTGCTGGGATTGGACTTTCCTATTTTTGGGATCAGTTTGACTATAGCATTTTTCCAACACTTAGGAAAACAATGTTGTTCAAGACACTTGTTGAATGTATAGACGAATGCGGTGGGGATGGTATCGAACGCTTTCTTCACCATAAGAGGTGTCATGCTGTCGTCCCCCGGTGCTTTATTATTCCTGAGGGATTTGATGGCGTCTTGCACCTCCTTGTAAGTGAAGGGGGTGTCGTTGTTAGTATCCGGAGGTAACTTTGTAGAATTTCTGATAGTGGTTTGGTCGTCGGTGTCCTCGTTGATATTATCGGTGGGAAAGTGCACTTTTAGCAGGTGTTGGTAGGTGTCGATGAGTCCTGTAGTCCGAGATCCATCCTCTTTGGTTATGGTGGCTGGGATGATGGTGGCTTTCCTAGGTTTTAGGATGATGTGGTAGGGGTCACTCCAAGTGTTATTTTTGCCTACCCCGGTGCAAAATTCTTTCCAGGCCTCAGTGCGGGCCTTATTTAGGTTAGTCTTGTACTCCCTGAAGGTAGTCATATAGTTTTGCTTTTTAATGTTTTTGACTTCGGGGTTGTTTTCCTTCTTGAAGGCTTTATAGAGGCGGCGCACCGAGTGCCTTTGCTTGGAAAGAGAGTCGTTCCACCATGGAGCGTGCTTCCTCCCCGTGGGTTTGGTCGTAGTAGACTGTTGATATGAGGTCGAGATAGAAAGGGCAAGATGAGCAGCCAGATCCTCGGCCTTACTGAGGCTGGAGAGAGGCTGGCCATGTGGGGTGGCCCAGTTAATCGTGAAATGCTCCTGGAAGAGTGGCCAATTAGTTTTCTTGACAAGATTGTGGATATTGGTATGAGGGTCGTTGGTAGTATAGACAGTTTTTATGTAACGATGGTCACTTGCAGCATTATCCTCGATAGTGCTACAGTAGGAGATAAATTTCTGGGCTTTGGGGTTGGCGAGGCAGAGGTCAACCCAGCTCTCGCCACGGGTGCAGAAATACGTTGGCAGTGGGCTGGTGTTGCAGGACACCAAGTTGCATTTAGACATAAGTTCACAGACCTGATAACCTCTCGGATCCTCGTCTGGACTATGCCAGACGGGAGACTTAGCATTGAAGTCCCCACTAATTATCCAGGGGGTGCCCCCAATGTTGTTATGAATCCTTTCGATGTCCTCGAGGAGATACTGTATTTCTTCGTTGGGCGAGCAGTAGATGGAAGAGATGTAGAGGCACTTATCGTGGTGGGTGAGCAGGATAGTAGTGATGTATTCGGTACTAAAGCTGGGGCAGTAGTTGACCTTTAAGTTGTTATTACACACCAGAATGCCTGTTTTTGTCGTGTCTCCTATGTCCTGATTTGAGAAGACCTTCCACCTGCCGTAGCGGACTATGGCGTTTTTAACCAGGTATGGTTCCTGGACAAGGACCAAATCGGCTTGGTGATCGTCCGCCATCTTTAACACGAATGAGGCGGCTGCTTTGGACTTCTGAGTGTTGATTGTGAGTATATTTAACTTGAAGTTGGTATTCGTAGTGGCCCCGTGGCCCTGAGTGTTGTTGCACTGAGAGGTAGAAATGTTGGGCTGCGTATTTATGTTTGAGGTGCTACACGCCATAGTCGGTTTGTTTTATACGTTGGGATTTTATTCTCTGTAGCATCGTACATTGTTGGTTAAATGCGTTATGGTTAGTGGGGACTTTCTTATTTGGCGGCTGGTCTCTATTATATCTGTCGCAATTGTTGCAACAGGGGGTTTTATGGCGTTTGGTGCATTCTTCGAACTTATGCGACTTGGTGCATTGACTGCAACGTGTCTCTTCCTCGGTACAATCCTTGGCTAAATGATTAAATCCGCAACAGCGGAAACACCTGGTAACCGGGATATAATCATCCACTTTGACGTTGGTCCAGGATAGGGAGATATGTCTGTTACTTATGATTGTATTTCTGATTGAGGGGGTGACGGATAGGATGACATGCCGACAATTTTCTTTAATTCTACCCCTTGTTAGTACTGTACTGATTCTACAGTTATTTTTAAACTCTTCCAAGTTGGCATTCTGCCATATGTTATTTTGTTTGTGCATTGTCCGCAAAAGGTCCTCTTCCTCTACCGAGTTGGGCACGTTTAGCATAATTACTCTTGGTCTGCGTCCTTCGGCAACGTGGCACTTTATTTTACTTTTTATGCTATCTAAGTTGTTGATTGCTTTGCACAAAGTTTCCCCGTCAGTATTGTTATTTACTCGTATGCAGACTCCACTCTTGCTAATATTCCTGATGCCTCTAACACTGACACCAAGTTCTTGCGGTTTTATTTCCTTCATTATTGTTTTGGTTATTTCCTCTGTTCTAATGTTATCTTCGTCATTATCCGTATTTGGATATATTAGAACGGCGTGGTTTCCTCCTGTTCCTTCGTTTTGAAGTTTAGTTGAAAGTGTTTTGGTGATTGATTTTGTAGTGGTGCTTGGTTTTGTACTTGCAGTGATGACTTCAGCGTAAGTTCGCTGGGGTTTATCGCTGATGGGCGTAGAAACACTTTTTTGACTTCGTAGCTCTTTTAGCATGCCATACATTTGGTTCACAGCAGCAAATAATTTTGCCGCCCGAACCCTAACTTCAGCTCTCTCATGGACACGTACAGTGCTGTTTCTGGACTGGGGGCACAGCTCAATGATTCTGCCGAGGCAGTAGCTTGCTTCTTCCATCATATCTTCTTCCGTGTCCCAAGTTTCCCACACGTTGTTGTCGGCCATGCTGCCTGATGGTGAACTGGGAATCCTCGAAGGGTAATTGCCCTCCTGAGGTCCCGGAGTGAAATCGGTGTCGTCCATTTAGACGAAAACGAAGATGCGACCGTAAAAGCCGAAAAAACCCGAAAAAACGAAAAACCCGCAAGACGGCCCGCGGGCTCAGCCTGCCAAAAGAAAGGCAAAAATACCACAAACGTAACGGTGTGCCACAAGTGCAGATATCCCGAGCGAAGCCCGAGATAAACGACCCCGAAAAACCCGAATTAGGGTCAGATAGGGGATATCGTGTCGGCCACGTGCTAAGGTCAGTGACCTTTACTTCCTTTGTTTACGTTAGAAATTAAAACGTTCGTAGCGGCTGAACTATTAGGAATAACTAAACGAAATTTACAGAGCACGTGGGGAAAGACCCGGAAAGAGAAACACCCGAAGCACAGAAAGAACGGTGGCCCGACAAGCCCGCAAAACGGCCCGAAAGGCGAAAAGTTTCGGTCGTAAAATACCGAGATCGGCTGAACGGAAATTAATAAGTGATACGTCGTTCGAAAGGGTATTAAAACCCGAACAGAACGCACAGCAACGATTCCGCTTGCGAACGGAAGCGACCCGGAAACGAGCGATGGAAAAACGGAAAATTCGGAAGCCCGTAACTTTTGAACGGATAAACCGATTTAAATAAAATAAACGTTAATCGAAAGCTTACGATTTGCCGATTCGAACGATGTATAATAATCCATCGATGGGTGAAAATTGACGCCGATGCGGTAATCCAAAGCAGGAGCACAAGTGAACACAGCTTAACGGGATCGCGACTCGACGCCCTCTGGTTGCTATAGACAGCAGGACGGTGGCCATGGAAGTCGGAATCCGCTAAGGAGTGTGTAAAAACTCACCTGCCGAAGCAACTAGCCCTGAAAATGGAAGGTGCTCCAGCGTCGAAATCCCATACCCGGCCGCCGCGGCAGTGTGAAGTTACGCTGCGGCGAGTAGGAGGGTCGCGGAGGCGTGCGTTGAAGGTGCCGGGCGCGAGCCCGCCTGGAGCCGCCTCCGGTGCAGATCTTGGTGGTAGTAGCAAATACTCAAGTGAGAACCTTGAGGACTGACGTGGAGAAGGGTTCCATGTGAACAGCAGTTGAACATGGGTCAGTCGGTCCTAAGGGATGGGAGAAATCCGTTCCGAAGCGG
>NW_019386333.1:37500-57954 GCF_000671375.1 Centruroides sculpturatus | reverse complement strand
TGCCTGGGCAGGACGAGGCCAGAGGAAACTCTGGTGGAGGTCCGCAGCGATTCTGACGTGCAAATCGATCGTCAGACCTTGGTATAGGGGCGAAAGACTAATCGAACCGTCTAGTAGCTGGTTCCCTCCGAAGTTTCCCTCAGGATAGCTGGTGCTCGATCGGAATCAGTCTCATCCGGTAAAGCGAATGATTAGAGGCCTTGGGGCCGAAACGACCTCAACCTATTCTCAAACTTTCAATGGGTGAGAAGTCCGGTTTACCCGACTGAAGCCCGGACGATTCTCAGGATGTGAGTGCCCAGTGGGCCACTTTTGGTAAGCAGAACTGGCGCTGTGGGATGAACCAAACGCCGGGTTAAGGAACCCGATGCAAGACGCTCATGAGATCCCATGAAAGGTGTTGGTTGCTATAGACATTGTGAGGGGGTTTGTGACGGGCCGCACTCGAAGGTATAGCCCCGAAACCAGAAGCGGAAGGAAGAGGAGATAGGGTTGCGAAGAGGTAAGGTGAAGGTGAATGAAAGTGTGATAGGAAAGTGAAAGAGTTAGGGGTCCCATGGGCGCCTTGCATCGGCATTTATTAATAGAAAGCAAATACATCAATTGATAATACAGTAATAGCCAAGTTGAACAGGAGGTTACAAACAATAAATGGCGCGACAATGTTATATAAACTATGGTAACAAAATATACAATATAGACAATATAAGGTATAGGCTACCTATGGGCCCATAGAACCGCGTAACAAGATGCTATCATTGTAGCAATACCATTTTAAATGGCACAAACGTTGATACAACAAGTAAATTAGGAACAGAGTACACTGCGAACACAGCGTTAGTCCAATATTTTTATCGATTTAACAAATGTTTTGAGTGCCTTGTAGTAGTTCATGCACTCTATCAAAGCATGACTTTGGCAGGGCCAAAGGTCGTTATTGCTTTGGACCGCGCTTATAAGATGATTTCTTTCGTTCTTGTAGTTGGGACAGTTCCAGATTATGTGATAGGAGTCTTCATCCTCATTGAGGGTACACAAGCACTTACCGTTGGTCTTTTGCAGGAACCTTCGTAAGTAGCTACGGAGGTTCCCGTGTCCTGTGACGAGCTGCGTTATACTATGGTTCGTGATGAAATGTTTATAGTGACTCCTTCGTCTGACATCCGGTATGAAACTGTGTGTCGTTCTGCCTGTGTGGCTGGAATCCCACCTATCTTGCCAAGTTTTCCACGTGTAGTCCCTGATATAGTTCTTTACCCATGTTGGTGGGGTGAGAGCAAAAGAGATGTTATTGCACCGTGTGTGGGCCGTGCGTGCCAGCAGATCGGCCCTCTCATTTCCGGGGACTCCTGAGTGGCCGCGGACCCAGGAGAAGTTGATGGGGAGTTTTTGGTTGATGGTAAATAGAAGGTTGATGCTATTGTTCACTATGTTATGCTTTATATTAATGTTTTTTAACTGCTGAAGGGCCACACGGCTGTCACTGTAGATCGTGATGCTATCTATGTTGTAGCGGGCGTAGTTGTCCTGTATCCATTGCAAGGCCCTGTAAATCGCCAGGGACTCGGCCTGGTTGGCCGTACAATGGTTGGCCAGCTTATAACTGGCCTGGTAGATGTTCTTAGAATTGTTCATAACAACCAAAGCGCATCCAACCCCGTCCTCTGATTTAGAGCCGTCCGTGTACACACTGTAATCTGTAGTTGTCTCGGCGTCGTCCATGATGAAGTGTTCATCCAGAGAGGTGATAGGGTGAAGAAACTGATGCTGATAGTTGTGGTCAAGTCCATATCTGTTAATGTGGTCCGTGATGATGTTTAACGTCGTACTGTCAACCATGTTCCCCATAATTTTGTTGAAGTCTTGTGGGCTGATGGTTTGTTTGGCTAATTTCCGTTGTTGGTGGTTCCAGAACTTTTCGGTGATAATAAGGTCGATGGGGATCAAGTTTGCGATTGCTAGTAGGGCGTCTGTCGGGGCTGTCTTGTAAGCTTTTGTGATTGATATTAGGGCTAGTCTCTGTGCCGAAAGCAGCTTCCTTTTTATATGGACTTTAGAGACGGATGCCCCCCAGACCTCTGACCCGTAAGTCAGGATAGGCTCTATTACCGCCACGTACATGAGTCGGCAGGCCGCACTACCATAGCCCCAGTGGCTCCTGGCGATGGAAGCCAGAGAGTGCAAGGCCGTGACCGCCTTCTCATATGCGTAGTGAGCTTGAAGTTTCCAGGTTAGCCTGTTATCCAGTATGACTCCAAGATATTTGAGCTTATCACTGTTTTTTATCCTGTTGCCATCCATCTTTATTATGGGCCCTTTGTGAAGAGGGGTGGCCTTTGGGAAGACTATGCAGCTGCTCTTGTTGTAGTTTATATGTAGCTTCATTTTGTGACACCATTTAGAAATGACCCTTAGTATGTCGTTGGTTCTTGCCTGCAGTACTTCTTGGTTCCTGTGCGATAGTGCCAGGACGGTGTCGTCTGCATAGCCTTGGATGCTGCAGTTGTTATCACCAGGGAAGGTTGATTTTAGATTTAGGAGACCGTTGTACATCATGTTCCATAGGAACGGGCCTGACCTTGATCCCTGGGGGCAGCCCCTGTTGATATTCTTCTGCAGGTGTATCTGGTTGTTGTTGTTGACTGTGATAGTTCTATTGTTTAGGTAATCCTTCACCAGTGCATAGATGTTTCTTGGGCATCCAGTGTCCTTGATGCTATTCAGGATGGCGGGCCACCATGCGTGGTCGAATGCTCCTTTGAAATCTATTGAGACCACTATGGTGTGCTCTCCTTTCCCTTTGGCGTCATGTATGTAGTTCACAATATAGTCAAGGGCTGTTATAGTACTTCTCCCACGCCTGAAACCATGTTGATTGCTATTTAGGTGGTTGTTTTGTTCGCAATGGTAAACCAACCTGTTTACCATAAGCCCGTCCAAGACCTTCCCCAGTACAGGAAGAAGGGAGATCGGGCGGTAATCCGATGGATTCGATGGATTCTTATTTTTCGGGATAAGCTTTATCGACGCTATTTTCCAGATGTTCGGGAAGAGCGCTAATTGCAGGCATTTGTTATATAACACACAAAATACGGTGGGGATTGCTTCGAAGGCCATTTTCGCCATTTTTGGTGTGATGGCATCCGGTCCAGGAGCCTTCCGCAACTTTAGCTTTTTAAATTCCTTCGCAATCTCATGGTTCGTAAACTGGCTGTCGTTTTCAGTGTTGAGGCTTGCATTACAATCTTCTCTGATTTTAGCGTGGATACTATCATCTGTTGATAGGTCGTCATCTGGGAAGAGGTCTCTGAGAATGCGGTGGTAGGTATCCTCAATAGACGTACTTGGGTTATTAATGTTGTCTTCAAAGTTGTTTGGGATTTTACATCCCTTCACCTTGCCCTTTACTATGTAGTAAGGGGCGGACCAGGGTTTGCTTTGTCCCATGCTAGAACAGAACTCCCTCCATGAGTCCGTGCGGGCTTTGCAGAGGGAAGTTTTGTACCTTCTGAAGAGTGTAAGATACTCCTGCCTAAGGGTTTCTCGTCTGTCATGATCCGTCTCACGTCTGTATCTATTTCTGGATTTTCTTAGACTTTTCCTTTGTGCCGCCAAGTCCCTGTTCCACCAGGGGGCGGATTGTTTTGCTGTTTTAATGCTTGTCGCCTTGTAGTAGGCAGTGAGGATAAGCTTTTGCATCTTGTCAATGGTGTTTTCCAGTTCGGTCTTGTTCATGTTGTCCAAGGGGTCGGCGACCCAGTTGTTCCGTATAAAGTTCTGATATTGGTCCCAGTTGGTCTTACGTTTGATGCATAGGTGTTTGACCACCTTAACGGCACTGAGAATGAGCTCTATGTACCGATGGTCACTTGCAGAATGTACTCCGAGGGTGGTACACCGAGTGCAGTAGGGGACTAGGCCACGATTCGCCAGGCAGATGTCCACCCAGCTCTCGCCTGTGGAAGAGGAGTAGGTGGCCAAGGTACTAGTATTCATTGACCGGAGGTCCATGCTGTTTAGTAGTTCTATGACTTTGTACCCCCTCGGGTCCTCCACGGGACTATGCCAAATATGGGATTTAGCATTAAAGTCGCCAGCAACAAGAATAGGAATTTGATTAAGCTGATGTATTGTATCCTGGAGTTCTTCCAGAGGCTGGGTAATATCCTCTGAGGGAGAACAATAAAAGGATATGATGGCTATGGTGGTATTTTGATCCTTGATTATGATTGTTGTATAATTTTTCTTCGTATGCTGGGTCAGTTGGTGGGCGTTTATGTTCCTATTCACCATAATAATGCCCGTCTGAGGGTCACTTTCCAGGTCCGTGTGGCTAAAGATGGTAAGATTGCCAAATAGGGCGATATCCTTGTTGTAGCAGTATGGTTCCTGGACCACAAGTATGTCTGCTTGATGTGTATTTGCCATCTGCATTGCTTCGGTTGAGGCAGCTTTTGACCGTTGCAAGTTTATTTGAAGCAGCTTGAGGTTGTCTGTTTGGATGTTAGTACCCATAATTGGTCTGTTTAATAACTTGTTCCCTTATTTTAATGGTTTGGGGACACTTTAGGTCAAAAGCATTGTGGTTCGTGGGCTGCCGTTTCTCGGGGGGCAGACCCTTGTTTGCCAATTTGCAAGTGATACAACACGATGGCTGCTCTCTTCTTGTGCATTCGTTATATCTATGTGCTTTGGAGCAATGACTACAGATTTGTTTAGACGTACAGTCCTTCGCAAGATGGTTGTACCCGCAGCACTGGAAACAACGGGTTATGTGCACGTAGTCATCTATACGAATGTTCGCCCATGATAGTGAGATGTATTTTTCTTTTATAAGCTGGTTCCTTATTCCCGGTGTAGTTGAAAGCACAACATGCCTGCAGTTTTCCTTAGTATTTCCTTTTGTTAGGGTTGTGCTTATTCTTGTTGATTCCTCAAATTCCTGTTTGCTTATCCCATTCAAGAAGTCGTTTTGTTCGTAGATTGTGCTGATGATGCTGTCGTCCTCAGCTGAATTTGGGACGTTCAGCAAGATTATCCTTGGACGCCTGCCTTCCGAGACCCTAGTTTTTATTTGTGGTTGGACTTCTGGGAGTCCCTGTACCGCTTGCTCCAGAATCATGGCATCCCTCTTGCTGCTGGTACGGAAGCAGAGACCGTTACCTTTAATCTTCCTAATTGCCGTCACTTTAATTTTCAATTTATCCGGCTTCACCTCCTTTATAATATTGTTTTTTATTACTTCCATGTTGGTGGTGCTGGTTTCAGGATTGGCTTCGTTCGGATATACAATCAAGGCATAACTGCTACTGCAGCCTTCGCTTTGGATCTTTTTATTTATAGAGCGTGATATTGTTTTCGTTGTTGTACTTTGTGGGATGTTAGTTTTTACTATTTCGGAATACGAAGGTATTAGTCTTGGCTGTGTTTGGTGGCACTGACAGTGTGAGCTCTCCGTAGTGTTTTTGGCAGCTCTGAGCTCCACCAGGCTGCCGTACAGCTGATGTATAGTTGCGAACATTGAAGTCACCCTTTCTTTTATCTCCTTTTTATCTGGTACGGAGGGGTTGGATTTGCTTGGAAGCGGCAGAAGGTCCATTATGCGTTGAAGGTCCTCTTGTGATTCGGCTAACAGCCTGGCTTCCAGTGTTGGAAATGTGCTGTCGGCCTGGGAGTACCGGGCAGGGGAACCTGGTCTCGATGTGGCTTCGCAATCTGTTGATGATGAGTCCAGTTCTACTTCGACTTGATCCATGATGAAATGAATTTGTCCGTCCAGAGATCACAGAGTACAAAATTATATGGTAATGCAGAGGTATGTGAGTAGGCCACCAAGGAAGAGTGTTTGTGTAATTGTATAGCGACAGATGCCGTTTGGCTACAGACTTTGTCTCAGTGGGAATAACCGACTGGGACAAAGGGGAAAGCAGAGATTGGTTGGCCTTGTAAAACCACTTACCTTTAGCCTTCAGTTTGCGGATCCTTGTTTGCTGAATACCGGCTTGCCCTACGCAACGGAAGTCCGGTGAACAATTTCTTGGCACTATTATTGTCCTTTGGTAGTGTTTGCTTGACGCAATGTGGTGTCTTGTGATAATTCTTGCCCGACGCAATGTGGTGTCTGATGAGATATCTTGTCCGACGCACTATGTTGTTTGTTGAACTTTCTTGTCAGACGCAACATGTAACTTTTCTATCTCCAGAAAACTAACACCAGCGAGGTTCGCGTCACCTTCCCAATAGGGTGGGTGCTGATACTGACTTGGCCAAGCTAGCTTGGCCCTTACGGCGACAGGCTGGCTTGGGACCTAATACCACTTGGGCTGGTCCCACCAAAGCAAAAAATAGATAAGTCCACTCACCCAAAATGGCTGCCTAGAATGTCTACTTCAGTGTTTGCACTTGGGAGGGCAAGATGGCTGTTACCAATTGGCACTGTCCAAGATGGCTTCCAAAGCTGTCCACTTCAGTCTTGGCGAGGAGGGAGGCAAGATGGCTGACTTGGCTGTCCTCTTCTCTCCACTTGAAGAGGAAGGCAAGATGGCTGCTGGACTGTCTTCTCAACTCCCTGAGACGAGGAAGGTAAGATGGCTGGTCTCTTTTTGCCAAACTTTCAAAATTAAAGTGAGGCAAAATATTAGGCTTAGCAAAGCTATGCCTGTGACCAAAGCTAAGCCTAACTTAACCCTAAAATCCTATACGTGAGTATGGAGTAGGGCCAGCTAACCCTAGAATTAGGCCTATCTATCTAAACTGGGAAAATTCTAAGTGCAGAGCAAAGAAAAACACGTCTGCTCTCTCCAAGAGCTAAACTCNTGGCAATGGCATCAATTGTTTTCTCTGTATTTCCTTGCACTATCTTCTCGAGTTCTGTTTTCATGCTTAACTTGTCTTCCTCGTCTCCTGTCTTAATTTCCCTTGTTTTCTTGAGTTCTGTAATCTCCTCTTTTAGTTGGTTAACCGCCTGTAAAGTTTTTTCGTTGTTGCTATGAATGATATCTTTGATTTCCTTCTTGAAAGTTCCCAGTGATTCCTTGTCCTGTTTTGTTGATGATGAAAAACTTTCTGTTAGTTTATCCTGTGCTAACTTAATAATCTTCTGAATTGCGTCCATGATGCTATTGTAATGGTCCGGAGTGGACATCCGACCATTAGGGTTATTCTCTATGTAGTCTTGTAGATTTTCTATGATAATATTTGATTCTTTAACAAAATCCTTAATAGAGTCTTTCTTTTTCCCTGCCATAATAACAATAAAACTACTACTATTGCTAGAAACAAGTACAAAAGCAACACAATACAAGATAACAGTAATTAACTTTCTATTTACAACACTAAAAATCGTTAGATAGAGCTGTTAAATAAACCTTTGCTATTGCACAAACAAGTACGTCAATGAGAAGGTCGTTGACCGTTACCCTGACAACGAACGTTATAAAAAACGTTAGAGTCCGGTCAAGTGAGAAAAACAGTTCTAAATATAAATTGGCATAACTCTTTAAATAATAATAGTAGATAGTTCAAAATACGTCTATAAGTCTATTTTAATGTCCTGGTTCTGATAGTCACATTAGTTTTAACTTAACTGCTAAAAGAGGCCCGATGCGGGCCGATTGAGTCTACACTAAAAGTTCAAATATCTCGAAAAATAAGAGGGTCAGGATAACCAAATTTGCACAGATTACTCACGTAGTGGTCCTACATCAGATTCCGTCATCCTTTCCGGTTAAATGGTATCCGCCTTCCGGTAAATCGACTTCCAAAATCCACTTTTTCAAAAGGTTATTCTTCCAAAATTTGTGACCTCAGATGGGCAAGTATGACACCGTTGGACTCCTCTCGAAGAGACGAATCCAAAAATATGTTCACTTTCACTGTAGACCCAATATTTCTCGAAATATCGCACGTAATCCAGGAGCTAGATTTTTCACTGCTAACCAAAGAAACGACTCGACGCCCTCTGGTTGCTATAGACATGAATGAAAAAGATTAGAAGGGCTATCTGTTTGGCTACAGACTTTACCCTATAGAAGTGGAGTGAAGGTGGAGAAGGAGTGGAGAGGGTTGGGGAGTGAAGTGTGGGGGAAAGGAGAAAAGGAAAGTGTGAGGGAAGGCATGGTCCCAGAGCGTCTGCATCGGGTTGACTTTATTAAATAATTACAATACAATTAACAGATACAATAAAGTACAAGGTTACATAATGATAGAACCGATATTTTGTCAATTGTCGCGGTTTGTAACTTAAGACTAGTTAATATACATCGATTTACATAGTTGTTTACATGCTGGGGGTAACTTACATAAACCGAGTAAGTTGGATGAGGGCGGGAGGATTGCCCAGGGGGAGGATTCCCCCAAGGAAATGCCCAAAGGCCGGTAGGAGGCTTGAAGCTGTGCAGATAGTAGATAGAATATTAGTCATCGCTGTCCTCACTGTCGCTGTTTATGAGGGAGTGAGTGTCCGTAGAGTCACTTTGCTCTGTTTCTTCCGGGGTGCTGCTCAGCTGGGAGTGCACTGTGTGTTGGTGGGATTGGGACTTGAGATTATCTGGTTGAAGTGCTTTAGTGTTAATGATAAAATTTTCTAGGCTGTTCCAAACTTCCTTGTTGTCGAAAATTTGATTGTATGGTGGTTTCCAGCCGAGTCCATAAATTACGCAGTCTTTGTAAAATTGTTGTCTTTGATGTTCGAATAAGCTGCATTCGAACATTAAATGTGAAGCATCACTGTCACTTATGCCATCACATTGGCATTTACTGTTCTGTAGTTTCTTGAATCTGGTCAGATATGCAGGGAACCCACCGTGATTCGTGAGAATTTGGGTCATTTCGTGGCTAATTCTGAAGTGCTTGTTTTTTAGTCTTTCGTTGATATATGGGATGAACTTGTGACAGTGTCTTCCTGTTGTTGAGCTGTCCCAGTCTTCTTGCCACTTTTTAATCTCCCATTTTCTGAGTTGGTGCTTTAATTCCGTAAAGGGTAGTCTGTCGTAAGTAATGGGGAGAAGAGAGGTGGCTGCCCTTTTAGCTAAGGAGTCTGCCATCTCGTTTCCGATCTCCCCTTGGTGGGCCTGAATCCAGGTGAAGTTCAATTTGTTCGTTTCAGCAAGCTTGTATGCTTCCTTGACCATATCAGTACCCAGCAGTGACAAGTTTTTGAGTTTATTCAGAGTGTGAAGGGCAGTTCTGCTGTCCACATAAAATTTGATGCCACCCTTGTAGGTATCTAGGTTGTTTCTGATATAATTGAGGGCCTTGTAGATTGCCCAATACTCTGCTTGAGTATTGGTGCAGTAATCAGCCATTTTTAAGCTTGCTTGATATATGGTACGATTGGTGTTCCGATTTTTAATGATAATCCCAGCACCGGTTCCTTGTTGCTGCTTGGACCCGTCAGTGTACACAATCCATTGATAATCGTTGTTGTCCTCGATGTTGTAATCCAAGCTAACCTGGATTTTGTTGATGTCAGCTGGGTGTGTTTGTATGGCTAAGCTATTGTCGTTCTTGTCCGTTTCTTTGATAATTATGTTGTTTGGTAGCTCGTTGATGTTGGCTGGGATGATTTTGTTGTTTCTTTTCTTGTCTAGCATTTCCTGAGTATGGTCTTTTAGGTTAAGGTTTGTTATAATCCATTTCCATGCAATTGTATTTGCCGTGATATGAATAGGGGTAATTCCGCCAATGGTCAGCAAGGCATCAGTTGGGGCTGTTCTGTACGCTTTTGTAATTTTAATTGCTGCCTGTCTCTGAATTGAGAGTAATTTTCTCCTTATGTGTGTGTTATTAGTGGCCTCATGCCAGATTGGAGCTGCATACAGAATTGCAGGTTCGATTGCAGATTTGTAGATTAGTTTACAGTTATTGGGAGTAAGGCCCCAGTACTTCCCCATGATCCAATTAATTTGGTTTACTCTTTGCCTTGTCTTTGCCGCTATTTCGTTTAAGTGGTGGTGCCAACTTAGATTGGGGTCCAGGTACACCCCTAGGTATTTCAATGTTTTTACCTGTTTGATCCTTTCATTGTTTATTCTCAGTTTTAACGTTTTTTGAAGTTGGCCCCGCTTGTTTTTGCGTGTGCATACTAAGGCTTGGCATTTTTTGTCGTTAATCGGTAATTGGTGGTCATTGCTCCATTGGTGGATTTCTTCCAGGATGGTGTTTGCAATATCCCTTAGGTGGTCGCAGTTTTTATTAGCGATCATAACCATTAGATCATCTGCGAATGCTTGGATCTTTATATTCTCCCTGCCATCTAATTTGTAGAGAAGTTTGTCGAACACCAGGTTCCATAGGCCTGGCCCGCAGCGAGAGCCCTGTGGGCACCCCTTAACGATTTTTTTCTGGATGTGGATGTTGTTGGTACGGTACTCGACGTGCCTATTGTTCAGATAGCTGTGGAGCAGCTTGATTTCAAAAGTGGTGTCCTGTAATTCCTCTAGGGAATCAAGTATGTCTTTCCATTGTAGATTGTCGAATGCCTTGCTGTAATCGATAGAAATAAGTAGAGCGTGGTGATTTTTGTCCCAGGCACCATAGACGAATTCTTTCACGCTGTATAATGCGTGGAGGGTTGATTTGTTTTCACGAAAACCATATTGGTTTTTGTGCATTTTGTTGTTACGATATAGGTCCCAGTTAATCCTCTTGATCATGAGGCCGTCCAAGACTTTTCCCATTGTGGGGAGGAGACTGATCGGTCTGTAGTCAGAAGCTTTTTCAGGATGTTCGGTTTTGGGGACCAGCTTTATTATGGCGTTTTTCCAAGTGGCCGGGAAATATCCCTGTGTTAAGCATTCGTTAAACAGATAGACAAATACAATGGGGATTTCTTCGTAAGCATTGATAAGCATCTCCGCCGTTATAGAGTCATGGCCCGGCGCTTTCCTCTTTCCTAACGAGTGAATTGCATGACTGATTTCTTTAAAAGTGAACAGCTTGCAGTGTTTATCATTTTCTTTGCTGTTGTTATTCTCATTGTGCCCATTTAAAGTGTTATTAGTAGTGATAGAGTCATTAGAAGGGAAGTGGTAGTCCAATATTTTTTCTAAGTTGTTTTTCATGTCATAGTTGTCAATACTAGTGTTATTATCAGTCCAATTGATAATATTTGGGAGCTGTAGTTTTTTCTTTTTTTTGATGGCGATGTTGTAGGGGAGTTCCCAGGGGCCATTGACATTACATTCACCACAGAAGTTTCTCCAAGCCCTGGAACGGGTTTTGTTTATATTCTTTTTGTAGCTTTTTAGATGGGTCCTATAGGACTCTCTTAGCTGGTGTTTTTGGCTGTCGTCCGCGGCCCTTAGTAACCGTTTCCTAATTCTGTTTATGTTTTTCCGTTGTTTTTCCAGGCTTTCATTCCACCAGTGAGTTTTTATCTGGATTTTAGTTGTTCTGCTCCTACTAGCTTTGTGTCCCGCATCTTTCATGTCTTTAGTCAGGAGATCGACATAACGGTCGATGTCTTGGGTGGTTGAGATCCTGGGGAAGATATGGTTGCTCCAGTAATCGTTAAAAAGGGATTTATATTGGTCCCAGTTGGTATGCTTGGTGTTAATGTAGGTATGATGGTTGGTCATAATATTGTTGAATTGGGTGCTGATGAGCCTGTGGTCACTAGCAGAGGTGGATAGAAGGGTTTCACAGTTAGTGACGAATTGTGCGAGGCTACTTGTGACCAAGCAAACGTCTGTCCAGCCCTTGGCGTGAGGGGTGAAGAACGTTGGGTGATCAGTCATGTTGACTGATATCAAGTCAAATTCGTCCATTATGTCCATTACCATTCGTCCCCTGTTATCCTCCTGCTCGTTGTACCAGGTGGCAGATTTGGCGTTTAAGTCACCGGCAATAATAATGTGCTGTGAGTTGATTTTCCTGATGACTGTACTTAAAATATCTGTGGCTTCCCTATCGTCCATGTAAGGGGACAGGTAGGCATTGATGATGAAAATACTCGGGTTATTGTAGATGACCGCTGTTGTTATAATTTCTGTGGATAGGTCTGGGATTAGGGCTATGTCAATGTTGTTGTTCCTCACGCCGATACAGCATTTTGGAGTTCTGGTGGTTTGTTTATACAGGAGTTGCCAGCTACCCAGACCAACAATCCTGTTGCTGACAGTGTAGGGCTCCTGGATTAGAACGATGTCTGCCTCAAGTTCATTAGCTTTGTGGGTGAGTAGGGAGCTTGGGGCTTTCCCCTTTTGGGCGTTGAGTTGGATTAAATTAAGAGTGTCCTCTTCTTTGTTAGTGCTGTTAAATTTGTTTTGCTGATTATTACTTTGATTGTCCTTCTGATTGTAATTCGATTGGGGACTAAGGTCCATAATCGATTCTTTTAATGATTTGATTTTTCAGTTTTTTTAGGAGAGGACATTCCTTGCTGAGGGCATTGTGGTTGGTTGAGTATTTTTTATCAGAGGGGAGGCCAGAGTTGTGCTTTTTACAATTTGTACAAGAGGGGATCGTGTGTTTAAGTTGGCACTCGCTGTACCTATGTTTTTTGGAGCAGTGACTGCATTGTTGATCTTCCAGGCAGTCACGAGCCAAATGTCCGAAGCTGCTGCATTGGTAGCAGCGTAATATAGGTATATAATCGTCTGCACGGATAGTATGCCAGTTCAGGGCGATGCTTTTGTGTTTTAGAATTATATTTCGGATCTTTGGGGTTACAGTAATTACCACGTGGCGACTTTTTCCGTCAGATTTTTTATTATTGAGTATGGTGGTTATTCTGCAGCTGTTTTGTATATCGTTTTCTTCTAAATGTCCCCATATTTGGTTCTGCTTAATCATAGTTTCTATAATTTCCCCCTCTGGTATGTTGTGTGGCACGTTCAGGAGGACAACTTTTGGTTGCCGTTTGCCTGATACGCTGCATTTGATGTTGTTTTCTATCTCGTGTATATTTTCGATTGCGGTTTTTAGTCTTTCCCCTTCTTCAGCATTTGTGACAGTTATGCACACTCCGTTCCCTCTAATCTTTTTTATTCCTTTTACTTTCACCTTGATTTGTCTTGGTTGTATGTTTTCTTTTATTTTAGTTACAATTCCCTCCATATTTATAGGTGTGTCCTCCTCGTTTATTGGGTATACTAGTACCGCATGATTGCCTTCCGTGTCTTTGCTTATGTTTATTTCCTTCGTAGTTTGGCTCTGACCTTTCCGAGGGCCAAGATTGGCGTTAGTTATGTCGGCGTAGCTTGGTTTACTAGGGACTGCGGATTGTTGCATATTATTCTTAATTTCCTTGATTGTCTCCAGAATGTTGGATGTTATACTATTTTTTTCTTCCTTTTCAGATCGTGTTTCAGTTAACATTCCGTACATTTGTTGTACGGCTGCGAAAAGGAGTGATACCCTATCTTTAACCTCCCTCCGGTCTTCACTTCGTAAGTTGGATTTGTACGGTTCGGGAAGGAGGTCCATGATCCTTCTCATATGGGCTTTAGCCTCATTGAGTATACTTTCTTCTGCTGTATTACCCGCGGTTGTGTTAACAGTAGTTGTTGGAGGTTCCCCCATATCTGACAAAGTTTCTTCACTGAGAGGTGTCAGTGTGACCTTTGGATCTAGCTGTGAAGAGTCCATGATGATGTCCGAGAGTCGTATCAGAAGACACAATAAGATTCCCACTAGTTAATTGATATGTCCTACCTCCCCGCAGCTGAAGGGATGTTCTGAACAGAGGAACAGAGTTCCGACAGCTCTGTGATGTCAAGTTGGCACTCGACCGCACAGAGCGAAAAGATAGAATTTTGAACACAGTACCTGATAATAGGCGAAACCAGGAGTCCTGGCGGTGTTGCCACTCAGTTCTCCTTATAGGCTGATGAGTCTTGGGGTGACCGTCAAGTCGCTGTTGATGTCTGAAGAGTTGGTAGGTACCAGTAGTCCCGACGCTACTTGTTGATGACAGGTGGGTTCACACTTGTCTCACTGTCTGACAAAAATGTGTCAGACGCAACATGCATAAGGATCGTTCTCACACCAGTAGAGCCTGTGCAGGCTGTCTATATAGGGTGGAGGGTTGCCGATGGTGGCCAAGCTAGCTTGGCCTAATATGCCGCTTGCTGGCTTGGGACCCGACCGCCACCAGGGTTGGTCCCACCTAATCTAAAAGTAGAAAAGACTCTCACCAAGATGGCCGCCTTGATGTCTTCTCTTGGCAAGATGGCTGGCTCCAGATGTTGTTACTCGAAATGGCTGACCATGAAGTCCTTTCCTTACTTCTGGTGGAGGAGGGCAAGATGGAGGTCCACAATATTCAAACTTTTCGTTATAAAACTTTGCAAAAAAGTTAGGCTTAGGAAAGCCAAGCCAGACAGCTAGCTAGCCCTAACTTAAACCTTCTTTCCTATGCTAACACACTGGGAAAGCTCTGCTAAGCCTAATATTAGGCTTAAGGTAACTAACTAAGAAAATAGCACTGTCCAGGAGCTAGTGAAAACACAACTTACCTCTCTGGAAGCAANGCCAAGCCAGACAGCTAGCTAGCCCTAACTTAAACCTTCTTTCCTATGCTAACACACTGGGAAAGCTCTGCTAAGCCTAATATTAGGCTTAAGGTAACTAACTAAGAAAATAGCACTGTCCAGGAGCTAGTGAAAACACAACTTACCTCTCTGGAAGCAAAACTCAGACTGGGTTGCTATAGACATCCTATATGAAAGGGGATGAAAACCAGGACGACTCAGAGGTATTGCCTGGGGTGAAAAGTGAGAGTAGAAAGTATGTAGGGAAGGTAGAAGGGGAAAAATGGAAAGAGAGATAGGAAAGGGGATGAAGGGGGAGTCTCATGGCGCCTGCATCGGGACTTTATTGAACTAAAGATATATACAATTAAACAGAAAACAAAACAGTATGTACAATAGCACCTTACTTGGTGCAAATGCCGACAATGAATTGAAATGGTGCGATGAAAAACAAAACCTCAACCTATCCCTAATGTAGGTTGAGCAAGAGAAGGTAGCCCCAGCTACAGTGAACAAAGAGTACCACTAATTTGTGGTATCGCGAAAGTCCAAAACTCCGGTATTGGTAACAAAGGTAACCAGCTGATTAAAAATGTTCTTATTAGAGATTAGAATGTCAGGTTGGCAGGGCCAATTGAAGCCCTCATAAAGCACTGTCCGTATAAGCTCCTCACGTTGACTTTCAAAGTGAAGGCAGTCAAAAATAAGATGGAAGTTATCATGGTCGGAAATGTCATCACAATTGCATGTAGTTGTATCACTATGTCTGAACCGATGCAAATAAGCCAGAAAATTACCATGACCTGATATGATTTGACTAGTGATGAAATTGACTTTAAAATGTTTAAGTTGCAATCTTCTTGTAACGTCTGGAATCAGCTTATATGTACTACGTCCTGTCGATTCCTCCTCCCAGTAACGTTGCCATATTCTTATAGTAGTTTGATGTAGCATCCTTTTGATTGCTATAACTGGGATTTCATTGAAGCATGGTATTGTGTCGGCCTCTGCTACTTGTTTAGCCTGTCTGTCTGCCTCTTCATTTCCTACAATGCCCACGTGAGCCTTAACCCATGCAAACGTAATGTCACTATTGCTTTTAGAAATTTCCTCAATGATTTCTTTGTGTAATTGCCCTCTCTTCTGATTATTGTTGATATTTAAGAGTGCGGCCCTGCTATCTGAGTAAATGCAGACCTTATTGTCTCTAAGCATTGTCGTGTTGTTAATATATTTGACGGCTTGAAGAATGGCGTATAATTCGGCTTGCATTATTGTGCAGAATGTGTCCAGCTTGTATGTGCCTTTATGAATAGGCTTCCTGTTGTTATTGCTGTAATGGATGAAAGCCGAGCCAACTTTGTCCCCGGATTTGGATCCGTCCGTAAAAATGCGATGTTGGATCCTATAATCGTTATCGCTATTAATGTCAATATGAACATCTCTTGCTGGATGTAACAAAGGTAAAACACTACTCCAAATATCAGAATTAAGATCCGGTTTAAAAATATTGTCCACATTCAAGTTTGGCAATAACCCAATCTTTAGGTATTTATGTAAGGCTTCCTTATATTGATTGTTGATTTTCAAATGCCTAATCCTCCAGAGGGCCCACTTTTCCATAGCTGTTATGTATATAGGTTCAATTCCTGTAATAACCTGTAAAGCAGAGTTAGATATAGTTCTGTATGCTCCTGCGATTTTGAGGAGACTGATCCTTTGTACCTTCTGAAGAATCCTCTTGATATGAATCCGGGAAGCCGCTTCGCCCCATATAGGACTACCGTATAAAACTAAAGGCTCTATGGCTTGCTTATAGAGGTAGGTCATAGTGTTGCTATTCAGTCCCCATTTCTTTCCTGCTATATGGCATAATAAATTGGATAGCTTCATGGCTTTATTACAAACTGTATTAATATGAGAATTCCAATGAAGTCCTTGATCAATAATGACTCCTAAATATTTTAATTCTTTAGTATAAGGTATCCTGATATCGTTTATCCTAAGAGAAGGCGGTTTTTTCAATTGTGTACCTCTAGACATCATCATGCATGTTGATTTAGTAACATTGATGCTTAATTTATTGTTATAGCTCCAGTCATAGATTTCCTTTATAATTTGATTCATTTCATGTTGAAGTTTTTCATTGTTCCTATCCATTGCCATTATCAGCGTATCATCGGCGTAAGCCTGTATGGCCCATTGAATGTTTATGTTCTTTATATTGATTTTTAATAGGCTGTCATGTGCAATATTCCAGAATGCCGGGCCGGAACGGGAGCCTTGTGGGCATCCCTTTGTCATATTCTGTATGATTGGATTATTCAATTCATAAACTCCTACTGTTCTTTCGTTCAGATAATCTTTAACCATAAGAAATAAGTTTCTGGGACATTGGAAGTCCTTTAATTGTTTCAATAGTGCCGGCCACCACAAAGAATTGAAGGCATTTTGGTAGTCAAGTGAGGCCAATAAGACATGTTGTCCTTTATTCCATGCATTCTGGATAAACTGGATGGCTGTGTGTAACGCGTGATAAGAGGACTTGTTAGGAACAAATCCAAACTGTTTAGGACTTAGAATCTTGTTGTTATATAAATGATAGTTGATCCTGCCTATTACCAACCCATCCAGAACCTTGCCCAGTGTTGGCAAGAGGCTAATAGGACGGAAATCCGTGGCTGCTGTATGAGATGTTTTACCAACTTTGGGGATGAATTTAATGACGGCTTCTTTCCATTTTTTTGGGAATCTTTTTTCTTCTAGACATTTATTGTATGTGTATACAAAAGCAATGGGTGCAGCCCCATATGCTTTCTTTATCATTTCTGCGGTGATTGTGTCCTTGCCAGGCGCTTTTTTGTTGCGCATAGACTTTATGGCTCCTTCAACTTCTCGGAAAGAAAATAATATGTCATTGCCTGTTGAGGGTGGGAATTTAGCCTCTTCTCTAATATCCCGTTGATATGCATTGTCACTGTTTGAATCATCGCCTGGGAAATGAGTCTGTAGTAAAACTTCAAATGTTTCATTTAGACTAGTTGTGCGTGTACCGTCATGCCTGTTGATAAAAGCTGGGATATTGTTCTTTTTTCTTTGTTTTAGCACAATACGATACGGTTCATTCCAGGCGCTCCTGTTGCCAATGTCCGAGCAGTATTTCTTCCACGCTGCCGTGCGAGCCCTGTTGATATTAGTTTTGTATAAGTTCAAACTATCGACATATTCCTTTCTTTTTCTGTCTTTTAAGTGGGGGTCTGTTTCTTTCTTAAATATCTTGTAGAGTTTGCGAACTTTAGTCCTTTCTGTGTATAATGCATTATTCCACCATGGAGCACTTTTATTTGAAACGATTTTAATTATTGTTGATTGATGATAAGAATTTAATATAGACTGCGTCAGATGATCAGCCAGTTGATCTGGATTCGTAAGTTCGAAAAGGTGACGATCCCTTGGCTGACCCCAATATTGTTTAAATAATTCCTGGAAGTAATTCCAGTCAGTTTTATGTACGAACAAGCTGCTTTTAATTTGTGAATTTGTATTTCTGATGACAGTTTTTATATATCTATGGTCGCTCGTTCCCGTTTCATTTATTGTCATACAGGACTTGATGATATTCTGTGCATGTCTGTTTGCAAGAACTACATCCACCCAGCTCTCTCCTCTGGTGCTATAAAAGGTAGAGAGTGGGCTAGTGTTGCAAGACACCAGATGATTTACAGACATGAAATCACAAACCTTTAGGCCCCTTCCATCTTCCCCGGGGCCATGCCAAACCGGCGACTTTGCGTTTAGGTCTCCCATGATAATCCAAATACTGTTACCTATTTGGCCCTGTATTTGTTGCAATTTATCAAGAGCAATCTCTATATTTTGATAAGGGGAGCTGTACACAGATGTGAGGTAGACTATAATATTGTCCATGGATAGCAGAATCGTGGTGATTATATTGTCGCTAAGATCCGAGCAGTAGTTGGCCTGTAGTTTAGGATTCCTAACAAGTATCCCCGCCTTAATGGTGTCTGTTAGGCTATGTGCAGGAAAAACCTTCCAGCGACCATAACGGACTATGTTATTACCAATAACATAAGGCTCTTGAAGACAGATAATATCCGCATCCTGCTCCTCCGCAATTTTAAGCACCATTGAAGAGGCAGCCTTCGATTTCTGAGTATTAATATTTAACAGAACTAAATCCAAGTTAATATTAGGATTGGGCCTTGTAAATCTGTGTTGAGTATTGACAGTATAGTAATTAAACGCCATAATCGATAAGTTGAATTTGTTGTTGTTTAAACCTGTTGACCATTGTGCAGTTATTTCCGAAGGCATTGTGGTTAGTCGGAACCTTTTTATGTGCTGGCTGTGATCTGTTATACTTAAGGCAATTAATACAGCATGGAGTATTCTCCCTGTTGGGACATTCCTGAAACCTGTGCTCCTCCATGCACTGGCTGCAGTGCGTTTTCTCTGTGCAATCCTGTGCCATATGCTGATATCCACAACAACGATAGCATCGGAGGACAGGAATGAAATCATCTACGAAGACATTGGCCCACGCCAATGAAACATATCTGTGATGTATTAAGATCCGACGGATGTTTGGAGTTACAGAAATGACCATATGGCGACAGTTATGACGAACCTTTCCTCGTGTTATTACTGTACTGATGCGGCAGCTCTTTGTGAATTCTTCTCTATTGATGTGTGTTAAAAAGTCATTTTGTTTATGCAATGTTTCCAGTAAGACCTCTTCTTCTACTGTATTAGGGACGTGTAGTAATACAATCCTGGGCTTACGTCCCTCTGAGACTCTGCACTTTATCTTCTGAGAGATGGGAGTAATTTGTTCAATAGCATGTTTAAGATTTTCGCCCTGTTGTGTATTTTCCACCCTGATACAGATGCCCGAATTGCGCAGCTTTCTTATTCCCTTGACTCTAACTCCAATGTTTTGGGGGTGAATATTCTCTTTTATTTTATCCAGGATTTTGTCCATTTCTCCTTCTTCAAGTTGTGTCTCAGAATTAGGATATATCAACAGGGCATTGTTCCCTCCTGTGCCCTCTGTCTGTATTTTGTTTGATAGGGTTGAGGAAATAGTCTTTGTGGTTTTGCTTGCTGTAGAGTTGATATTGACCACTTCCGCATATGTTTTTGTCTCTGTTGATGGCGGTAAATAGACTTGATTTGTGTTATTTTTAGCAACTGTGCTTTCACGTAATTCCTTGACTAGATTTGTTAGGTGTGTCTTATCGTGCTCGTGCTGTTTGTCTCTCACTTCTTTCAAAATGCCATACATCTGATGTAAATTTCCAAAAATCTGTGTGAGCCTCTCCTTGATCTCTTTTCTCTCTTTCGTTGTAATGTTGGATCGATATGGTTCCGGTAAAAGATCCATTACTCGCTTGAAATTTGTTAGAGCAGACTTAAGTATTGTTTCCTCCAAGTTATTTTCACTATTTGTTAATAAGGCATGGTGATTTTCCTTAGAGCTGCTCTGTATGTTTGAATCCTGCAAAGTGTCTTGTAGGATGTCTGTATCATGTTGGACAAGTTCAGAATCTGTTTCCACGTTGGAAGTAAGCGGTTCCTGACTATCCTCCTTTTCGTTATCCATTTCTTCCAATGGAGTAATCCGAATTATGGGCTGTAATAGACTATTTGCCATAGAACGGCTCTAATGAAGTGTAAGTGTGTGTACCTAACCAGAACCAATAATCCAAGAATAAAATGATCAAAGCTGAAGATAGGTTATTGAAAAGATGAACCAATGTTCCAAAAATTCTGCCCTGATAAGCAAAACTTAGCAAGGCAGAATGAAAAGATAGAACTATTAACTAATTAATCCTACTTAATCTATTAACAATGATATACAATGATGATTACATGCAGAAACACTTTTCACTATACAAAAACAAAATATCACTGCAGAAAACAGAGTAGAGCCAATCCACTTGTTGACGTCACTAAGATA
>NW_019386333.1:0-35000 GCF_000671375.1 Centruroides sculpturatus | reverse complement strand
TCTCAAGTTACTAAGGCTAATATTCCTTTAACAGGTAAGGTTCAGGAACAAATTAAAACCAGTTATAGAGGTAAAGAAGAAGCAGTGCTTCTGGTGAAAGGTAAGAAAAACGATATGAGTAGTGAAGTTATAAAAGAAAACTTTTTGAAAAATATAAATCCAAGGAAAGATAAGGTACGTATTGGTAGTATAAGAAAGATGCGTACTAATGGTATTGTGGTTACACTAGCTAATAAGTGTGACCTTGATAAGGTATTAAGTAATAAAAATATTATGGAAGGTGAGTTAATTGTTGAGCAACCGACTAAGCGTCGGCCAAGGTTAGTAATTAAAGACATTCCTAAGGGTTTGTCTATGGATGAGATTATAGATCATATTGTTGATCTCAATAGTGATACGCTCTACGGTGAGGAGGTGTCAATTGATAATTTTAAATCTGATTTTCGATTGGTGTACCGTACTGGCCGAAAAAGAGAAGGCCTTACTGATTGGGTAGCGGAAGTAGCGCCCAGTCTTAGAGTAAGATTATTACAAGGTGGTAGAATTTATATAGGTTATAGAAGTTGTGTGGTTAGGGATTACCATGAGGTAACCCTATGCTACAAATGCCAAAAATTTGGGCATGTGGCAAAGCACTGTGGTGCAGCAGATTTAATCTGCAGTAAATGTGGTAAGTCTGGGCATAAAGGCCCTGAGTGTAAAACAGAGGTGTCTGAAAAAGCATGTATAACATGCAAACAAATGGGAAAACCTCACAAACACAATTTAAGGGACAAGGATTGTCTCTCTTATAAGATGGCCTTGGAAAGGTATCTATCTAAAATTGATTATGGACAGTAGTCCTAATAATTTTATAAAATTAGCTCAAATTAATATGGATCGGAGTCGATCTGTCCCGGGAGAGCTTAGTAAGGTTGTGACTCATTATGGGGTAGATATTGCCCTGGTTCAGGAACCATATGCAGCTCCAGGTAAGGTACTTGGGTTTGATAATAAGGTGAAGACTGTCCACTTCCGGTGCGCCCAGACTCAGCCCTGGGCGGCTGTTATTATTTATAACAAAAAGTGGGCAGTGTTGGATATTCAGAGCCTCTCATCCCCAACGTGTGCTATAGCACAGGTTATGGGAGATGGTATGAAGGTGTATATGGTAAGTCTATATTGTCCACCTAGTGGTGATATTAATAATAGTATAAGAGAGTTGGAGTGTATCCTGGGGAAGCTGCGTGGTGAGAATATTATTATAAGTATGGATGGTAATGCTAAGGCGACTCTTTGGGGCAGTGAGACTACCGATGATAGGGGTACTCTTTTATTGGAGACGATCCTTAAATGGGACTTGGTTTGTATTAATGATCCAGAGGCAGGTCCCACGTTTATCTCTAGTAGGGGTAGTTCTTATATTGATTTGACCCTCACTACTAAGGATGTTGTCATTAATAATTGGTATATGTTGCATGACACTACTAGCGAGCATGGTTTAATTATTTATGAGTACAATGTAGGTAAGGTACTTGATCCTCAGTGGTGTTCTTTAGGCACTTTTGGCTTTATGAGTGCAAATTGGCACAAGTTTCGGCAAAAACTGGGGCAAAATTTATTATCTAAAAACTTTGAAATTATAGAGGACAAGTATGAGGTGATAAGGTACTGCACCCATATTCAGTGCAGCATTAAGGATGCTATGGTTTGTGCTATCCCCAAGGTAATGCGGAAGCACAGGGCTCCTAGGTGGTGGTGTAATGAGTTGGATAGCTTAAGAAGGCAGGTTAATAAAAGTAGGAGGGCATTTCAAAGGTGTTCTGATACTGATATACGTAATTCTTTAAAAGAGGTATATATTAATAAGAGGAAGGCCTATAAGGTTAGGCTAAAAGCCATTAGAGAGGAAAGTTGGAAAAGGTATGTGTGTGCTAAAACTAAAGGTGACCCCTGGGGCACCCCTTATAAGGTTTTAATGAATAAGCTCAAGACTAATCAGGTTTTGGTTAATATGAAAAGTGGTAATGGTGAGTTATATGACTGGTTGGATGTGGTTAATTTCTTATTGGGTTCCCTGTTTCCTAATGATAACGAGCAGGAGGATGATAGTACACATAGTGTACTTAGAGAGTTGGTGGATGGGTATAATGGTAGTGGGCATGTCGATGATATTGGTAATAATGATGTTGACTTAGCCACTAAGGCCTCCCGGGGAAGGAAAGCCCCTGGGGCCGATGGTATTACTTACGAGGTTCTCAAAGAAGGTTATGGTATTTTAAAGCCTCATTTGAGGCGTCTGTATCAGGCATGCTTAATGTATGGTGTCTTCCCTAATTGTTGGAAACAGGGGAAGGTTGTTATTATTTATAAAGGTGGTAATAGAGATAAGTTTAATCCAAGGTCATATAGGCCTATTTGTTTAATCCCATTATTGGGTAAGGTGATGGAGCGTATTATTAAGTACAGACTAGAGTCTGTTATCAAGGGTTATAATGACGATTATCAATATGGTTTTAAAAAGGGTTATTCGACTGATGATGCGCTGATGCGCCTTAGAGAGTTGGTTGATAAGTCTTGTAGCAAGTATGTATTAGGTATATTTTTTGATATCAAAGGTGCTTTTGATCACTTATGGTGGCCCTCGATTATGAGTGAATTAAGGTATAGGCAGTGTCCTAATGATTTATATAGGTTATTAAAGGACTATCTGTCAAGAAGAGAGGTGGTTTACGAGGAAGCCAACCTAAAGGTGGTTAAGAAGGTTAATAGGGGATGTCCTCAGGGGTCGGTCTTGGGACCTGTCCTCTGGAACTTGGTATTTGATGGTGTCCTAAGGATTTTTAATAGATATGGTGTTAAGTATATTGCTTATGCTGATGATTTGGTTTTAATAATATTTGGTAATTCGAGGAGAGAGCTGGAGTCCCATGGTGACAAATGGGTTATATTGCTGAATAATTGGTTATTGGCTAATAAGCTAGAGCTGTCGGTTGATAAGACGGTGGCGATTTTACTGAAAGGTAATATGAGCATGGATCGGCCGCCAAGGGTCAAGCTTGGTAATAATATAATTAAGGTTGTTGACTCGGTTAGGTATCTTGGTATACATATTGGGGCCAATATGAGTATTACGCCACATGTCACGTCTATCACTGATAAGTGCATAAAGGTGTTTGGTATTTTAAAGCAGAGTATTAGGAAGGAATGGGGCTCCAGCTACTCGACTCTTATGGTTTTATATAAAGGTTTATTTTTGGGTTCTTTATTGTATGGTGTTTTAGCATGGCGGGACCTCCTTAAGGGGTATCATAAGGTAAAATTAGAACGGGCCCAAAGGAGTGTCTTATTGGTTTTAACTAAGGGGTATAATACTGTATCTACTATGGCACTACAGGTTATTGGTTGTGTTTTACCTATTGATTTAGAGATTGAGTATAGGTATTATTGTACCCTAATTAATAAGCGCATGGTTTTTAATTTTGGCGATGTGGTGTACGACGGCACCGCATCTGGTATTACTTTGGTTAAAAATAATGTGTTACAGGTGTGTTATGATATTTGGCAAGACCGGTGGAACAGGTCTGAGAAAGGGAGAATAACCTATGGGTATTTCCCTAATATTGGTAAGAGGTTATTGGCTAATTGGGTTGAGCCTAATTATTGGTCGACTCAGTTCTTAAGTGGTCATGGTGATTTTAGGAGTAAGTTAAGGTCGTTCCACTTGGTCAATGATGAGTGTTGTGAATGCGGTGCTGTCGACACCCTTCGCCATTTTATGGTTGATTGCAGGATTTTTTATTATGATATTGGGGAGCTTATGGGTTTATTGAATATTAACTCCTCTGATGATATTGATTTTAATGTGGTCTGCACCAATTTGGTGAAGAATAAGTATAATTATAATGGTGCATATAATATTTTATTTAATATGTTTAAGAAGTGTATGGTTTTAAGGGTTGGTGTTTAGATTGGTTTTATATTTATTGGTTTATTTATTTTTTATGGTGTATTATATTATTATATTTGGTTTTATGGATGTATTGTATATTTTTAGCTGTTTGGTCCCTTGTATTATTAAACTTGTGTTTAATGGTATTAAGGGTTCTGCTAGGCCTATTTTAGTTTTTGGGGGGTATATTTATTTATTTATATTTTATTGTTGGGTATGGTGCATTTTTTTTTATATGGTATTTATTTATGTATATATGGTTTACATATATGGGTTGTATATATATATATATGGTTATATATTTAGTTTTACTATTGTATATGATATTGATTTTATAAGGTTTTTTATATTTTGGTTTTTATGGTATTTGGTTATGTATTTATTACATATATGGTTTTTAATATATATGGTATTTATTTTGTTTATATGGTATTTATTTATGTATATATGGTTTACATATATGGGTTGTATATATATATATATGGTTGTATATTTAGTTTTACTATTGGTAATTAGTATTTCTGGTTGTCTGGGCGCACCGGTTATGGTATAGGTTATATTGTTTTATTGTTTTATTTTATATTGTTTTTATGTTTTATATTATTTGTTTTTATTCTTTGGGTATATTTATTATATATTACTTTTACTTATGTTATTTTTATTTTTTGATTATAGCTATTTGGTTTCCCCTCCTGCTCGGGGAAGGCACTGGGTGTATGGTGCATACATGGTGTTGGCATGACCATACCATGCCAATAAAAAAATTCTACTGGTTGACCTTATGGGTATGGTGCATAGGTCTAGTAGATAGTGGATTGGTGTTTTATTAAGTCTTAGGGCCTACTGGTACGCTCATGCAGGTACAGTAGGGGTGGTGGCGGGACCTTTGGGACGGGATGTCTCTGCATAGTCTCCTCAAATGGGGGTCCATTGCTTGTGCCCAAACCAGGCAATGGCCCCAACTCGTACGTACCAGCCTTGTCGCGGCAGAGGGGCTCAGTACCCAGGGGAAATGCTGTAATGGTATTTGTCCTGGGGAAGCTAATGGTGCGGCGGGGGATTCAGGTGTTGGCCTGTCTCTGAAGCTAGGGCATGTGCTTGGATCATGACCTCGGGGAGAGAGGATTGAAGGCAGTCCCCGAGGGTACAGTTTTAAAACCGGGGATGCACACCTGGGGCGCCCCATAGTTAGGGGCCTGGGGGGGTTAGCCGATCCCTACTGGCCGCCCTGATCAGGGGGTGAAAAATCCCGCCTCCTGTCCGAGTGCAGGGTGGCGCCCTGTACAGGACCCTCTGGCAGGGGGCGAGGGCCACTACCGAGGCCACGGGGGCTGCCTTTGGTCCTCTCATAGGCCCTGGGCATGGTCGGGTGCATGTCTTGGTGGAGGGGATTAGGTTAGCACCTGGGTCTGGGGATTGGGTAGGGGTTCCTCTTACATTAAATATGGATAGTCAGAAAAAAGAAAAACGATTAAACGTGCGGGGGGTAAGGGGAGGGGTTCCTGTCCCTCAAGATGAATCACCTGTGAGTGTTGTTAGGCAAAGTTTAGGAACGGATAGGTCAATTCAGGAGTATGATTCAGTGGGTTATTTGCGCGAAGCAGATAAACTACAGATGGAGTTTAGAAGAGCATGTAACCATAAAGATAGTAAGTTGTCTAAGTTATATTCGGGTATTCTTATAGATATGTATAGTGAAGTGATAGGTTTAGTGCGTAATTTGGTTACTGAAAATGAAAGACTGATAGGCAAATTAAGTGTTTTAGAGAGTATGAATAGGCCAGGTACACCAATGGTTGTTGCACCATCATATGCAGAGGTTGTAGTGGGTGGTGAGGAAGTGTCTAGGGAGGTTACAGATAATGTTGTTATAGTGAAAGGGAATAGAGAGGAAGATAGCGAGGCTATTAGACGGAAGTTTATGGGCTGTATAGACCCGAATAGAGATTTAATTCGGTTTCAAAATGTGCGGAAGATAAGAAATGGTGGAATAGCGGTAACGCTTGCTACTAAGAAGGATAGAGATAGATTAATGATACATGAATTAATACAGGAACTAGGTTTAAATGTAGCACTACCTGTGAAGAGAAAACCACGGATGGTTATTGTAGATGTTTCGCGTGAATTGCAAGGGGAGGAATTAGTTAAACTTTTGTATGGTTTAAACTCAGATTTAATTTATGGTGATCATGAAGGTAATTTAGAAGATTTTACTAGAGATTTTAAGCCGTTGTATCGTACTGGACGCAAGAGAGAACTATTAGTAAATTGGGTAGTCGAGGTAGCACCTTCTCTGCGAATGAAGTTATTGCAATTGTCTAGGTTATATCTTGATTATAGATGTTGCAATGTTCGTGATTATTATGAAGTGTCGAAGTGTTTTCGGTGTCAATTGTTTGGGCATATTGCTCGAAATTGCCGTCAAGAAAAAGATGTGTGTTATAAATGTGGGGTGGTTGGTCATCGGTCAAAGGATTGTGAGGTTTCTGAAAGAGTTCGAAAGTGTATACCGTGTGAAAGGTTGGGGAGGCGTAGTGATCATTTTTCGAAAGATAGAGGCTGTTATTCTTATCAAGTTGCAATTAGCCGATATAAATTAGGAATTGATTATGGTTAGTCGAGGAAATTTAATTTTAAAGATAGCGCAAATTAATTTGCAGCGAAGTAAGTTAGTTCCTGATGAGATAGCCTTATACATTGATAATCAGAAACCTGATGTATTGTTGGTCCAGGAACCGTATGTTTTTCGAGGGAAAGTTAGGGGTTTGGGACATAGAATCAGGGTTGTCCAAAGTTTTGATAAAACACCATGGGCAGCTATAGTAGTTTGCAATGATTTGTGGTCAGTGATGCATCTTTTGCAGTACTCCTCGAGTAATTGTGTTGTGGCCCAATTTACTAGGGAGGAGTTAAGTATTTATTTGATCAGTATGTATTTTTCCCCTAGCGGAGATATTTTGGAGTCTATAGCAGAATTAAATAGAGTATTGATGGCTTTATCTGGGTGTCGAGTTTTATTAGGAGTAGATGCAAATTCAAAGTCCCCATTATGGGGAAGTCCCATATTAGATAGTCGTGGAGAGCGTTTGATGGAAGTCTTAGGTCAGTGGGGATTTACTGTATTAAATGATCAGACTGAGATCCCGACATTTTGTTCATCTACAGGGTCTTCTTTTGTGGATGTGGTGGCATATTCTCCTTTATTGCAAGGAATGGTTGGTGAGTGCATTGTTAGTCATGATTATACGGTATCAGATCATGCGATGATATCTTACATAGTAGATTTTGGGATGTCTTTTAAGATGGATGAGAGCAGTTTTCTCTTTACAAAAAAGAATGTTAATTGGGATATGTTTTCTAATATAGTTTTGTCATATTTAAATAAGAATAGGGTATCTATTTTACAGAATAGGTCGGATGTTATACGATTGTGTAATGTAATTCATGGTGCATTTGATCGTGCTATTTTTGTAATGTCTCGTAGGGCAACGGCGATTAATTTTCAGAAAAGATGGTGGTCGTTGGAGCTTAATACTCTTAAGAAGAAGGTTAATAAATTAAGAAAGGCGTTTCAGAAAGAACGTAATTTAATGTTAAAGCAAATCAAATTGGAAGAATATCGTTATTGTTATAGTGAGTATAAGAAAAAAATTAGGATGGCTAAGCAGAGTAGTTGGAGGAATTTTGTAGAATCAACAGCTAATAAAGATGTTTGGGGATTACACTATAAGATTCTTCGGGAGAAAGTTGCAATGAATAATGTTTTATGTGCTGTTCGGGGTAGGGCAGGCTATGCTATAGATTGGAAGCAGGCGGTAAATATTATGTTTCAAGTGTTATTTCCAGATGATGATGAGGAAGCAGATACACAGACTCAGGCAGAAATACGCTTACAGAATAAACAATATTATAGTACTAGGAAGTTGGAGCAGTTCTCTATGAATGAGTTGCTATGTGTTATAGGTAAATTAAAAGGTAGGAAAGCTCCGGGATATGATAAAATTACATATCTCATGTTGCGGAAAACCATTTCGGTAGTNTTATAATTAGGTAATAATATTAATAGAGTGTATTTGGTTAGGCGAGACAGGGTCTTCTTTTAGGCTGATGGTTTCGTTGTATTCCCACTGGGTTGGGGGTGGGTTGGGTCTCTTGCGGGGGTCCCTGATTTTTTCAGGGTCTCTTGCGGGGGATCCTTCCCCTCCCCTTCTTGGTGGTGTTTATTTTGATAGTGGATAGAGTCTTCTAGTTGGGTCGGGGACGGGGTCGCCCGTGTCGGGGCCTTCTTCGGGAAACCGGTGAGGGTCCTGGCGCGGGCGGCCCCGCCTCCGGTCAGGTTAGGTGGAGTATTTAATATGAATAATAGGTTTGAAGGGTCTATGTTTATGTGTAAATTTTGTTAAATAGTCTCATATGGAGGGGGATGGATTGGGCCCCATCCCCTTTCATGTGAGTTAGGTTTATATAGTTTTTATTGACTTTTCATAGTATATAAATAATTTTGCTTTCTAGGGGTGGGTATCTTGTAGCCAGGAACAATTGCATAAGTAATAGGTTGCTTTTAATTTCATAAAGAGGTTATTAAAGTTAAATTGTATTAATCATTCCGTTCTCAGGGTTAGGGGGGTTTGGGGTAAATTTCTAATTAAATTAAATGGAAAGTAAAAAATTAAAGAAAAGTTTACAAGTGCCGGAGGGAAGGGGGGAGGTTCCTGGCTCCCAGATACCTATTCGTAGGTATAGTAAGAGTGAGGCGTCGTTAAGTGAGGTGAGCTCTACTAGTATTAGTACCTTGGACCACTTGCAGAGTGTAGAAAGAGCTTCAGCTGAATTGCAAAAATTATGTGCAGATAAGAAGATTACGGTTAATTTGACCCAAAAATTAGTGGAACTCTTTAGTGAAGTTACGAATGTGGTACATACTCTAGTAATAGAAAATGAGCAATTAAAAGGCAGAATAGAAACGTTAGAATCTGTGAGGTCTAAACCTGTAGTAGCAAAGTCTTATTCGGAAATAGCAAGTAGGATTAATGTTCGACAGCCTATGCAGGAAGAAGATAAAGTAGTAATAGTGAAAGGATTAGCAACAGAAAGTGTTGATATTATAAAGAAAAAATTTTTGTCTTCTATAGATCCTGTACAAGAAAGAATTAGGTTGAAAAGTGTACGAAAGACACGTAACAATTCTTTGTTGGTTGCTTTAGCAACGAATAGTGATAGGAATAGAGTTTGTGCAAGTGAGAAATTAAAACAGGCTGGTTTGGATGTTAGAGTTCCTAAGAAGCGAAAACCGCGGCTGATACTTATAGATGTTCCTAAGATACTGGAATCTGATGACTTAGTCTCTTTAATATATGATTTAAATAGAGATCTTTTTTATCAATTAGATTCAGATTTAGATATGTTTAAGTCAGAATTTAAATTATTATATAAAGTAGGAAAAAAGCGAGAGACATTGGTTAATTGGGTTGTAGAGGTATCTCCGGAATTGCGAAGGAAGTTACTTTTATTAGGTAGGTTGTATATAGAATATAGGAGCTGTATTGTTAAAGATTATAATGAGGTATTAAAGTGCTATAAGTGTCAGTTATTTGGGCATTTTGCTAGATTCTGTCGTCAAGAAAAAGAAGTTTGTTTTAAATGTGCTGAGGTAGGACATAGAGCAAGGGATTGTGTATCAGTGGAGACAGTAGTGGCTTGTGTTCCTTGTAAAAAGATGGGTAGGCCCTTTAAGCATGCATCCAGGAGTAGGGAATGTGTTTCTTATAAGCAGGCGTTGATGCGGTATCAACAAACGGTAGATTATGGGTAGTTTTCTTCAAGATAATAATTTTAGAATTGTTCAATTAAATATGGAGAGGATGAGGGTGGTTCCGGCGGAGTTGCGGAATTATATGGATAAATTCAGGGTCGATGTGATGCTGTTGCAGGAACCTTATGTGGTAAAAGATAAAGTGGTAGGATTTGGTTTTAATTATATTGTTGTTCAGGGCTTGGTTGACAAGCCCTTGACAGCAATTGTTGTTTGTAATCGTATGTGGAATATTTTAATTATTGATGAACTTTCCTCAGCTACCTGTGTGGTTGCACAGGTTTTTTGTGAGGGAAAAAGTTTTTATATATGTAGTTTATATTTTCCGCCTAGTATTTTAATTGATAATTCTATATTGGAATTTGAACGTGTTTTAACTGTTTTAAGAGGTAGCAGCATCATTATCGGTCTTGATTCGAATGCTAAGTCACCATTATGGGGAAGTGATCGAATAGATGAACGTGGAGAAAAATTGATACCAGTTTTATTATCGTGGAATTTACATATTGTTAATTCTCGCAATTCCGTCCCTACTTTTTCGTCCTCTCGAGGTTCTTCATTTATTGATTTAGTTTTAGTTACAATTGATTTAAAAGATAAGATATGTGATCTTGAGGTAACATATGATTATACGTCATGTGATCATGCGTTAATTGCATATACGTTGCTTTTGGATGTATGCTTTAGGGATTCTGAAGTAATTTTAATAGGAGATAATAAGAAAATAAATTGGCATAAATTTAGGCAGATTATCCGACGACGTTTGAGTGTTGATTGTTTGCGAGTGTTGTATAACAAAAGAGATGTAGTACAATTGAGTGTTGATATTGCTAAGATTTTGATTAGTGGTTATAAGGCAGTTAGATTATTTAGAGTTTTAAAAAAGAATGTCCCAATTTGGTGGACAGATGAATTAGAGGAGTTAAAACAAAAAGTTCATGTTATTAGGAAAAAGTATCAACGTACTGTAGATTTAGTTTTAAAGCAAGAGTATTTGACTATATATCGTGAACAATCAAAGAAATATAAAAGATTAGTTAAGATTGCAAAAAAATGTAGTTGGAGAAATTTTGTTAAAACTCAGATGATTCGAAATGTTTGGGGTCTGCCGTATAAGTTAATAATGCAAAAGGTTAGGATTAAGGAATATCTGCACTCTGTAAGGGTCCAGGGTCGATTATTAATTGATTGGGAGTCTTCGTTGAAGGGACTAATGAATGAAATGTTTCCTAGAGATGATATTGATAGAGATTCTGTTGATCAATGTGAGATGAGGTTTAGGACTGCTCGTTATTATACAAGTGATTTTAGTTCACCTTTTACATTGCAAGAATTGACAAGGGAAATACGTCAATTAAAGGGACGAAAGGCTCCTGGTTTAGATGGTGTGACTAATCAAGTTTTGAAACAGGCTTATCCAGTTATTAAGTTAGAATTATTACGATGCTATAATGCATGTTTAAAATTTGGAGTATTCCCACGTCAATGGAAAATTGGAAAATTAATTATATTATTAAAGGATGAAAAGCGAGATAGGAGTAGTCCTAAATCTTATCGTCCAATTTGTTTGTTATCGGAAATTGGAAAGTTATTAGAAAGGCTTATGAGAAATAGGTTACGTATGATAATGGAGTCAAAATTGGATCAATGGCAATTTGGTTTTCGTAAGGGCCGTTCAACAACTGACGCTATGCGACAACTAAAGGTTTTTGTAAATGAATCACTTAAAAAGTATGTTTTAGCTATCTTTTTAGATATAATGGGTGCATTTGATAATATCTGGTGGCCAAGTATTCTGGATGTTTTGGTTAGGTATAATTGTCCGTTTAATCTATATAAATTGGTTTTTGATTATTTAGCATATAGACAGGTGAGGTATGTCGAGGGTTTGTCCGAGGTTACATTAAATGTTAATAAAGGTTGTCCTCAAGGATCTGTCTTAGGACCGGAATTTTGGTTGTATGTATTTAATGATATACTTATTTTCTTGAGAGATATTGGTTGTAGGTTTGTTGCTTATGCTGATGACCTTGTGTTGATTGTTGATGGGAATAGCAGGGCAGAGCTCGAGAGGATTTCGCAAGGGATTTTGGACGCTTTGGTTTTAAAATTAGAATTGTTAAAGTTACAGCTTGCACCAAATAAGACGGTGATGCTGTTATTGAGAGGTTCTCTTGACCCGGATCGCCCCCCTAGCGTAAGACTATTAGGCTCTTCCCTTAGGATGGTGCGGTCTACCCGTTATCTTGGGGTTTACTTGGGAGCGGGTTTGACTGTTACCGATCATGTAAATTTCGTAGCTGAAAAAGCAGTAACAATTTTTGGGAAGCTGCAGGGCTTGACAGGCTCGGAGTGGGGGTTGCGGCTTCCTGCTCTGAGTTTTCTGTACAGGTCACTGTATGTGCCGCTTGTAACATATGCAGCTGGTGTGTGGGGCGACGCGTTAAGAGTACTCCATAGAAAGAAATTGTATTCTTCACAACGGATACCATTGCTATTATTAACCAAAGCGTATAGAACTGTTTCAACTGTAGCTTTACAGGTTCTTTCGGGTCAATTCCCGATTGATTTGGAAATCTTAAGAGAGTACTATATGTATTTGTATCGGAAGAATATTCCTTTTGAGCTCGGTTCTGTTTCCTTTAGCGGTGACATTGGTGGTCGGTATAAGAAGTGTTATAAAAGACAGATCACGAAGGAATTAGTGAAGATTTGGGATACTAGGTGGATTGGTGAGTTTAAAGGTCGGACAACCTTCGAATACTTCCCTTCTGTTCAGGATAGAATAAAGAATACATGGTTGGCCATTGGATATTACAATAGTCAAATATTAACAGGACATGGATTTTTTAATAGTAAGTTATTTAGTTTTGGGTTGGTTAATTCCCCATTATGTGAGTGTGGTGAAGAGGATACATTGTCGCATTTTGTCTTTGTTTGCCCTTATTTTGCTGATTTACGTGAAGGAACTATGTTAGAAACTGTTCAGTCATTTGGATCTTTAGTAGAGACACCCTTAATTTTTAGAGANTGGTGATTTTAGGAGTAAGTTAAGGTCGTTCCACTTGGTCAATGATGAGTGTTGTGAATGCGGTGCTGTCGACACCCTTCGCCATTTTATGGTTGATTGCAGGATTTTTTATTATGATATTGGGGAGCTTATGGGTTTATTGAATATTAACTCCTCTGATGATATTAATTTTAATGTGGTCTGCACCAATTTAGTGAAGAATAAGTATAATTATAATGGTGCATATAATATTTTAGTTAATATGTTTAAGAAGCGTATGGTTTTAAGGGTTGGTGTTTAGATTGGTTTTATATATATTGGTATATTTATATTTTTATGGTGTATTATATTTTTATATTTGGTTTTATGGATGTATTGTATATTTTTAGCTGTTTGGTCCCTTGTATTATTAAACTTGTGTTTAATTGTATTAAGGGTTCTGCTAGGCCTATTTTATTTGTTTATATGGTTTATATATATAATATTGATTTTATATGGTTTTTATGGTATTTGGTTATGTATTTATTACATATATGGTTTTTATTATATATGGTATTTATTTTTGGTTTATATGGTATTTATTTATGTATATATGGTTTACATATATGGGTTGTATATATATATATATGGTTATATATTTAGTTTTACTATTGGTAATTAGTATTTCTGGTTGTCTGGGCGCACCGGTTATGGTATAGGTTATATTATTTTATATTATTTTGTTTATATGTTTTATATTATTTTTATTTTTTGGGTATATTTTATATATTATTTTTACTTATGTTATTTATTTTTTTTTTTTTTTTTTTNATACTACCTTTTGGCTATGTGTGGGGATGAGGTACCAGCCCCCGTGGGCAAAGACCCTCCGGAGGATGGACTGGTTAAGCTCAACACCATTCGTGTTGCACTTGAAAAGTATATGGAGTCCAACCCGAACTCCAAGTTTGGCACAAAAATACATTCTGGTGCTGTGCTGGATTTTTTCGATGAGGCCATCAAGGTCTTCCAGGACACTTATAAACCCAAGAACCACTTACTTACCGAAATATCCAATAAGATGGATCGTCTTCTAGAGGATAGTATTAAAAGGCGGGACATGCCGACCTACGCCACCATGCTTGCCAAACCGAAAGTGGCCTCACCCCCGGTCCCCAAACAGGGGGTGGCTATTCTGGTCGAAAGTAAGGATGGCAAAGAAGAAGCCGAGAGCATTAAACGAAGGCTAAAAGAGAATCTTGATCCCAGAGCCCTGAAAATCGGGATCACTAAAGTTAGAAAGATCCGTAACAAAACGGTTCTCCTAGAAATTGGGCATAGTGACTGTGCTAAAGATACTATAATAAATGAAATCGGCAGAATTGACAACCTCTCGGCAAGGGTCCCCAAGAAGGCCCTTCCGAAGGTAGCCATCTATAATGTTCCCTCTGCCCTTAGCAGAGAGGACGTTGTTGACGCAATCTTTGATCAAAATGAAGGAGTAAGGTCCCAATATAATGAGGAAAAGGCGGTGTTCAAACAAGAAATTGTAATAAAATTTAAGTGGGGCAAAAAACCTGATGTAAATCATTGGGTAGCCGAGGTAACACCAAAACTTAAGAGAATAATGGTAAAGCAGAAGAAAGTGAATATAGACTGGGTTAGATGCAGCGTGGAGGAGCACTATAATATTGTCCAGTGCTACCGCTGCTGTAAATACGGGCACTTTGCGAAGGAGTGCAAAAGCGAGCGGGCCTTCTGCAATCACTGTGGAGGGGACCATCGCTACTCCGATTGCAAAAATAAAGGGACTGCCCCAAGCTGTATAAATTGCATTAAACTAAAAGCTCCTAATTTTGCCCATAAGGCTAACAGCAGTACCTGTGCCGAGAGAATAAAGATAGTAAGAAATATCATCTCCAAAACCCAGCATGAATAACGACATTACGATCGCTGACTCTTACAGCCACAAACCCAATCTTAACAGCATCAATATTATCCAAGTAAATCTTGGCAGGGGCATCGCGGCGGTGTCGCAGCTTGTTGCCGATACCGTCAGCGGGACTGATGTTTTGCTTATTCAAGAGCCTTATATCTGTGGGGGTGTTCCATACGGCTGGCCCCTACGGATGAAGCAACTATTCAATAACAGTGGCGGCAATCCCTGGTCTATGATCGGGATCCTTAACGATAACCTGAATTGTCTTTACCTAAATAACTACAGCGACGATTTCCAAACGTACGCTGAGATTAATAGCAATAAGAGGCCCTGGGTGATTGGTAGCATCTATGTACCCATGGAGGCGGATATGGAAGAGGCCCTCCTTAAGCTAGAAGTACTCTTGGCAGCGTACTCGTCTACGCACAATATTCTCATTGGTGGGGATGTTAATGCGCACTCTTACCTGTGGTATGAGGACACCACTGATGACAGGGGCGAACTGCTCGAAAATTTCATAAATGAGAAGAACTTGTTCCTTCTTAATGAACCTGGTAACCTCCCCACATTCGAGTCCAGCAATGGGTCCTCGAATGTGGACCTTACGTTGTGTAATCATCTGGCTCTTAGGAGTATACAGGGCTGGGAGGTGCTAGACACCCCCTCCCTCTCTGACCACAGGTATATCAGCATGGCTATTACCGAGGTCCAGGTGGCCCAAAATATTGGGAAGTTCAACATTCAAAAAGCTAACTGGGACAAGATTATTAGTGATTTGGCCCCTTACACCCATAACGAGGTGGAGGGCTATACTCAGGCCTCTATGTGGTTGGACAGCTTTGTCAGGACCCTGACGGCGACGACCCAGACAAATATCCCTACTTATGGTGCCAGGACTAAGGTGGTTAAATGGTGGAATAAGAAGTTACAACAGCACAAGAACAGGATGGTGGCCAAAAGACGCAGGTATCAAAAATGTAGCGACCAAGCCCAGCGCGAGATATGGCGCAATAGTTACCTGGATGAACAAAGGGCTTACAAAGAGCATATTAAAAGGGCTAAGCAGGAGAGCTGGCAGCTCTTCTGCACTAGGTGCTCGGCCAATCCGTGGGGCATTCTGTACAAGTTGGGCACTGGTAGGCTCAAGAACAAGTTTCAACTTGTTAACTTCTCGAAGAACGATGGGAGTTACACCCCCACCACTAATGACTGTCTAAATACCCTCTTGGATGAGTTCTTTGCTAAGGACGACCATTCCAGGGATGGCCCACGGCACCTTCAGGTGCGTAACAGCCTAAATTACGTTTCTCCTGGGGACAACCATCCTGCCTTTACGGCTGGGGAGATTGACTGGGCCCTGGGAAGGTCCCCCAAGGGGAGGGCCCCCGGCCATGACCGGATCACTGTCGAACTGATCCAAGCTCTGCACACCAGGCTCCCTGGTCTTTTGCTTAATATCTACAACTGCTGCCTCATGAACGGGGTCTTTCCGACCCAATGGAAAATAGCAAAAGTGATACCGATACATAAAGGAGACAATAAGCCCATCGATAAGGTCAAAAGTTACAGACCGATTTGCCTCCTTCCCACAATGGGCAAACTGCTTGACAAGCTGATTACGAGAAGGATAACAGACTGGCTAAACGACAGCAAGCCGCTGAACAGCCGGCAGTACGGTTTTAGAGCTGACCACAGCGCAGAAGACGCCATCTGCAGGGTGGTCAATGAGCTCTCCCATAACTACTGTAACAATGCTTGGACCATGGCTGTCAGTCTTGATATTCAGGGGGCTTTCGATCATGCCTGGTGGCCTGCCCTCCTCTCCAATTTGGAAAGAAGACACTGCCCAAATAACATCTATCGGTTAATTCTGGATTATTTTACCAATAGGAAGGCTTACATTAACTATGGGAACACCACGGCAAGCAAGGAGATCACAGCGGGCTGCCCACAGGGCTCCTGCTCGGGCCCATTGTTCTGGAGTATTGTTCTGGATGACTTGTTAAACCAAAGTTTCCTAGAAGATGTACACACCACCGCTTATGCGGATGATATTCTGCTCATTGTTACGGCAAACTGCAGGAGAGATATTGAAAGAAAAATGAATAGGTTACTCAAGAATATACATGACTGGGGACAAGATAATAAACTCAATTTCAACCCCGTCAAGACAACTGGGCTGATTCTCACCAGGCATAATGTCGACAGTAGGCATCCGGCCATTCGGATGAATAACATCCCAATCCAGGTCAGCAACACCATTCGCTACCTGGGTGTCATTATTGATAACAAGCTGTGCTGGCATCATCATGTTGAGCACCTCAGAGACAAGGTGGGTAACCTTTTTGCCTGGTGTGCCAAAGTGGCTAAAAGGGACTGGGGCCTCACAGGTGAGTCCCTCAAGCTTATTTACACCGGCGCAGTGCTGCCTATGGTTACTTATGGGGCGGCAGCATGGGGCCAAGTGGCTCAGCACGCCCACATACAGAGGAAGTTACTCTCCCTTCAAAGGAAGGTCCTCCTGCGGATCACGCGGGCTTATAGGACCATCTCCAATGACGCACTTCATGTGCTGGCGGGAGTGTTGCCACTTGATCTGGCCATTAGCCAAAGTAAAGACTTAAAGGGCATACGTATGAATGTTATTCCTGCCTACCTCCCTTTTGTCGCCAACTCGGTGGAGGACCGTGTTCTGGCTGCGGAGGGTCTGCACATTAAAGATATTCCGACCATTGTGACACACAACCACAGTTCTAATAACCGGATGAACGTCTACACTGACGGCTCCAGGAATCACGAAGGGGTGGGTGCCGCCTTCGTTTACTTCTGTAGAAACAAGGAGCTATATTACCAGAAGTGGAGGTTGGGCGGGAATTGCAGTAACTATCAAGCTGAACTCCTAGCGATTCAGAAAGCTCTCGACTGGGTTGGCAGAACCCACAGAGGCTGTGAGGTATATATCAATACCGACTGCCAATCTGCACTTCACGCCATGCGGGACAGTAACAACAGGGACCCTCTGGTCCAAAGCATCTGGAAAGAACTCTTAACTGCTGAAAAGAAGAATCGGATCAGGTTCTGCTGGGTCAAGGCCCATATTGGGACCCCCGGCAACGAGAGGGCGGACGGTCTGGCAAAGGAGGCTTGCGTGCAGGACACTGTCGCAGCCTATGCCAAGACCCCGCGTAATAACATCAAGCACAGGACCAAAGAATACTTTCTTGACGTCTGGCAGGAGCGCTGGCGCCACGCCCCTCGTGGTCGCGGCCTCTATGCCTTCTTCCCTGTTCTGAAGGAACGACTGTCACTCAAACACCTTGTAGTCGATCATTACCTGTCGGCGTTCCTGAGTCATCACGGCAATTTCAATATGTACCTACATCGGTTCGGGCACTCTTCGGATGAACTGTGCAGCATCTGCTCGGTGCCCGAGGATCCAGACCATATCCTCTTCGACTGTGTTCGGCACGAGCAAGAAAGGTTGGAGCTCAAGTTAATCGGTGAAGCAGAGGGCCTGACTTGGCCATTTCCGAAACCAGCACTTCTCTCTAACAAAAACTTATATGACATTCTAAGTAAAATTATCATGAACTGTAACAGCATTAAACTGAAGAACAGTAACAATCGTGTGTAAGTGTGGTGCACTATGACCTTATGGTTGTAAAACTCCGGAACTGCGGAGTTCTTTTATCTTTCATTGTATATAGTATTGATGTCGCGTTAACATATTACTTTGTAATTTTATATTGTATCTAACTTTTGTTTTATTTGATTGTAAAACACACTCTACGAAGCTTATGCGGTGTAGAGTTTACTAAAAGGGAACGGTCAACTGGAGAGGGCGGTAAAGCCCCCACCAGAAGGCACAAGTTCCAACAAAATGAAATGAAAATGAAATGAATGTCCCTATCTACCACTAGAGTTTGGAATTGCTGGATAAGATAGGCTGCTATATTTTGTGCTCCCGAATTATGTTGTGTTTTTTGCGGAAATAAGTGTTTGTCATAAGAATTTTTTGTTATTTTGTGTATCAGAATGAAGGCTACACTGGAATACGTCAAGTAGGAGGTTTTACTTTGACCCATTTTTAAATTATAACTAAAAAACTGTACTTTTCCGATTATCCGGACATTACTTTATCGGTTTACCGTAATTTTTTGGGATCCGTGTTGGGATCACCATAGTACTCTGGACACCAAAAATTGGCGTCTTGTGCCTATTATTTACTGAAATACCGGTACGACTTCCGGTCGGCAATCGAATTCAAGTTTTGGGCTTCCGGTTGGTCCAATCGATATAAGACCTGGGTAGTTCTTTTAGTAGACTATAAGTAAACTTTTCGTAAATTTTTGTGAAAATCGGATAGATAGATTTTAAATAATGGCAATTCTTAAATCAAGTTCGAAATTCAACATTTCAATTTATGCCGTTGCCATGGCAGAGGTCAATGACCTTTACGGATATTAAGTTAGTTTATCTGCTATAACTTTGTTGTTTATAACTTTATATAGTATAAGTTATATATTTTTGGAATTGGGACATTACAAGGAATACAAATATTCTGATTATAATAAAATTGGATAAGTATATAACTAGTATATTTTTATTTATTTGGTTATTTGCATGGTATCTTGCATTAAATGTAATTTTACTATGACAACTGAAAGTTTTCCAATTCATACTGCGCGTCAGGCAGCTAATGAAGTAATCTTAGAGCTAAAAGATTACATAGCTGAAAATTCACAATGTAAATTCTCTACTGCAAGACATGCAGACTTCATATTTGACTGCATCAATAGAGTTATAAAAATTTATGAAGATAACAGCATACATACTATGCTTCAAGAAATTAATAATAAAATAGAAACGCTTGGTGCCAATGCTAATAGAGAGAAAACAATTAGCACTACTTATAGCTCAGTACTAAAAACGGGAAAACCTACACCTGCAAATGATAATATTCATGATAAGCACTCCAAAGATGTACTATTGGTTTATAATAAGGAAGATAATAATAATAGTGAAAACACGAAGAAGATCATACAGCAATGTATAAATCCTACTACATTAGGTATAGGTGTTGAGCGAATACGGCGCATAGGAGGTGGAGGTATAGCAATACATCTTAACAGCAAACATGATCTTGACAAACTGGAGAACTGCGTACAAGAAAAAATACCTGGATTTATAACCAGAAAACCTAAAAAGAGAAATCCTCATGTAATTATTTACTCCGTTCCAGCGCAAATAAGTCGGGAAGAGCTAACAGAACACATATATGAACAAAATTATGCTATACATGAAAATATCACATACTCGGAATTCAAAGAACAATTTAAATTAAAATTTAGTATGGGACGAATGGATGCGCTATTCATAAATTGGGCTGTGGAGGTATCGCCACTATTAAGGAAATACCTGTTGTCAGTAGGAAAGATAAATCTGCAATGGTCGAGGTGCAGAGTCCAAGACTTTTGCCCAGTCTTACAATGCTTTCGCTGCTGCAAATTCGGTCACTCAACAAAATATTGTGAGCAAGCAATACCGACATGCAGCCAATGTACTGCTGAACATACGTATAAACAATGCCCAAACAAACATAATGAACCTAAGTGTATTAATTGCTGTCATAATAAACTCAACAATACAAACCATAACGCAAGAGATAGTTGCTGTCCTGTTTTCAATCGTATTAAAAACACCATTATCGAACGAACAGAATATGGCATATAACGATAATAATAATATAAATTTTCTGCAAATAAATCTAGGGAGAGGTATATCAGCAACTTCTCTGCTTGCGTCTATCTGTCATAAATATGACATAATCTTAATACAAGAGCCATATTGTGTACATAATAACCCGGCGTGTTTACCTACACGTTACTCGATACTTACGGGTACCAGCGAATATCCATGGGCTATTAATGTTATAACTAGTAACAGGCATACCATTCTACACCATAAAGTAATGTCTAATGAATATTTAATTTGTAATGAAGTTTATTTTAATAATAACACATACATCATTATCAATATCTATTGCCCTCGTGAAAACAACATTAATAACGTGTTAGATAAAATACAGTGTTTAATAAATAAATTTAGGAAAGCCAAATTTATTATTGCAGGAGACATAAATGCGCACTCGCCAGCATGGGGCGGGGATCAATCTGATGATAGAGGCAATATCTTTGAGGAATTTGTTGCCTCAAACGGCCTACAAATATTAAATAACCCCCTTTCACCTCCTACGTATGTGTCGCATCAGGGAGAAACTTGGATTGATGTCGCAATCTGTAGTCCTGAATGTCTTAATGAAATAGAAGATTGGAGAGTACACCCTGAAAACAGTCTAAGCGACCATACTTATATATCTTTTCATTTAAAAAACAAGGCTAATGTACAAACTACATCAACAGATAAAACAAGATTTAATCTGGCTATGGCTGACTGGGATGGTTTGCAACATTATTTATTAAATAATCTTTTACCATATAATGTCAATTGTCATAGTTACATCGAACAAGCTATAGATTATAACATTAAGAAAATTGAAAATGCTTGTAACAGATACATTCCAAAAACTAAGCCTAGGATAAAATCGGTACCATGGTGGAATGACAATCTTACGAAACTCCGTAGAATGAATAACCAATTGAGACGACGTTATCAAACATGTAAAAGTGAACTAAGACGAAGTATGCTAAAACAACAATATTATTCACATCAGGTACAGTATAAGAAAGAAATAAAAATCGCAAAATTACAATCATGGCGTGAATATTGTACAGCTGCATCTGCAAATCCATGGGGGTATCTCACTAAACTCTGTACTAATAAACTACGTAAATTGCAGATATTAGTAAATGATGATCCACTAACATTGAATCAAAATATAATTGAATGTGATCTTATTGATAGATTGAAGCAATGCATGAGTGGTTATTGCATAACTGACTGCGTTGAAAATGATACCCCATGGCAAAGACTTCTTAGAAATAATATAGAAACATGTATGAACACAGACAACTCTCCTGAATTTACGTATCAAGAAGTAAATAATGTAATTTACAAGTTAAGAGAGAAGAGATCTCCTGGCATAGATGGCATAACTGCAAAAATTGTGCAACAAATATGGGAACTTATTCCAATGCAGCTATTGCAACTTTATAACATGTGTTTGTATCAAGGCATTTTTCCTAACAAATGGAAAATTGCCAAGATCGTGCCAGTTCCTAAGCCAAACAAACCTAATGAAACTAGGCCGATATCATTACTGCCTGTATTAGGCAAAGTGCTCGAGCGCTTGCTCACAGATAGGTTATCATGGCACATTGAAAAGCACAATCTACTAAACGATAAACAATACGGATTTAGACAACAGAAGTCCACCAATGACGCAATAATATATGCTGTAAATAAAATTAAACAACTACTAGAAGTACATAAATATGTAATGGCAATTAGCCTTGATATCTCCAAAGCCTTTGACAGCGCTTGGTGGCCGTTCGTGCTGCAACAGGTAAGAAATACAGTTTGTTCCGCAAACATCTATAAAATATTTGCTAACTATCTGAAAGACCGTAAAGCTATCTTAGAGTACGGAACATACATTATAGAAAGTGATGTTGTATGTGGGTGTCCACAAGGATCTGTATGTGGTCCACTTGGAACCTAACCTTCAATGCCTTTCTCGAAGAAAATTTTGGACAGAATGCAATAGTAGCCTATGCTGATGACGTACTTATAATGATAGGTGGAAGAGCAAGAGCAACATTGGAAACACGGGGTAAAGACATTCTTGAAAAAATTTACCAATGGGGAGTTAAACATAAATTAAAATTTAATCCCGCCAAGACAATTGGCATAGTTTTTAACAAACCACGTAGCCCTAATATATATTCACGTACCCCATGCATAAAAATGAATAATTGCTCAATTAAAATTGATAAATGTATTAAATATCTTGGAGTGTGGCTTGATTTTAGACTAGGCTGGGATGATCATATTAAACATATTGCTAAACGTACATCCCTTATATTCCAATCATTTTCCGAAGTTGCACGTAAAAACTGGGGGCTATCTTCTGAAGCCATGAGTATTATTTACGACCAAATATATATTCCTACAATAACATATGGCTGTGGCAGTTGGGGAAACTCTGTCCATAAAGTACATCTGAACAGAAAGCTAATATCTTCTCAACGGAAAGCTTTGTTATTATTGACTAAGGCATATCGCACAACCCCAAACTGTAGCCTACAAGTGATATCAAGAAAACCACCTGTCACCGATATTATAATAATAGAGTACAATCTCTCACAACTTAAATTGGGCAAGGATGTTCATACACCTACTTGTATCATTAACTCTAATACTTACGAAACCTTAAGTCCAGTCACTTGCAAATTACCACCTTATATAAATAATGTATTTAATATCACTCCACCTTGCTACACTGATGTAGAAATATATACAGATGGCTCTGGAATTAATGATTCGATAGGATGCGCTTTTGTGGCATATAGTAACGGAGAAGAAATCTATACCAAAAAAGGGAAACTTCATAAAATGTGTACAGTATTTCAAGCTGAATTACTAGCAATCAAGATAGCTATAAATTGGATTGAACAAAATTATACGTATGCGAATATCCACATTCTAAGTGATTCATCTTCCGCAATACAAACTATACATAGTAAACAGCAGCATCCGATCGCCACTGAAATACGACATTCAATCTATAACTCATGTAACTCATATACAATAACCTGGGTCAGAGGACATCAGGGTGCAATTGGAAACGAACGTGCGGACCTACTGGCGAAAGAAGCTGCTATGGACGAAACAATGGAAATAATATATGACAAATTGTGTCGGAAAAGTATGAGAAAATTACTATATGAAGATCTTTTAAATCGTTGGCAGGATAGATGGAACCACAAACATAATGAAGTTACATATAAATTTATACCTAATATTAAAGATTACTACAAATACAAATGGGTAATACCAAACTCCATTCTATCGCAGTTCTTTACTGAACACGGGAACTTTTCTAAATATCTACAAAGATTTGTAAACAAACAAAGTGATTTATGTGCCATTTGTGGGCACCCTGACAGTGTTAAACATTATATTTTTAACTGCATATCTCTAGAAACAGAAAGGCTGAACTTAAAAATCATGATATCCTATTACAATCTACAATGGCCATGTAAATACGAGGAATTTTTAAAAAACAAAGACATTTTCTCTGTGTTTCTACAATTAGTTAAATGTCACCAAGAAATTGCAATACATGCCACAAGAGAATAAAACAAGCACTAATTTCAATCTTGTTTTGCTTTCATACGAAATGCACTATATATTATAGGAGCAATAAACAAATAGTTTGTTTGGATTTAAATGAGGCTTACAATGTTCCAAAATATATATTAATATAGATTGATACATATTCTGTTCTAATAGTTGTAAAATTAGAAGAATTATTGTAAAATTCATAAAGCTATCTAATAGTAGAATACTGGCATGTTGTTCTACTGAATCATATTTACATTCATATTGATATCTTTATAATTCAATTGTTAATTAGAGTCCTAGATAAGTCGATCAAGAGACGTTATGTCTTTGATACATATTTAGGGTTGTACAAAAAGACGGGTAAAATTACTAATGGTAATTGTTGTTCCAAAATATATACCAATGATCTGTAAGTTGCTGATACCAACATTAAGGTATTTGGCATGCATTGGTAAAGACTTGTTATATATGGACAGGTGAAATTAACAACTATAGTTTTTGTACCAAAATAATCTTCAATGCTTACGTGATCAGTGATAACACAGATACTGAGTCTAATCAGTGATAACTCAAGCTTTATCAGTGATAACTCATTATATATTTCTTCTCATTATATATTTAATCTGTATATATTTCTTAAGTCTAATCAGTGATAACTCTGAACTTACAGTTCTATTTGCTTATACATAGTGTAATCAGTGGTAATTAAAGTACTGTGTGATCAGTGGTAATTAAAGTACTGTGTTAGTTTACTGTTGATCATCAATTTAAATAATTGTAATAACTCATTTGAGGTAACTCATAAAACTTTGCTAATTTAACATGGAATGCCAATTCATGGAACTATACCTTTGGATTAAATATATGGAACTAGTCTAAGATTGCAATAGGATCAGCATAAGTGACTAGAATGATAAACATATCTCTATTACATTCAATAGATAATACTATTAATAGTGCCTTGAACTTTAAGAATATTGCAATGGTGTTGTTGATCTGAGATTGATCTCTGTGCTTTAAACAACTCTGGACATTTACAACTTGAACTTTAAGAANAAACATATCTCTATTACATTCAATAGATAATACTATTAATAGTGCCTTGAACTTTAAGAATATTGCAATGGTGTTGTTGATCTGAGATTGATCTCTGTGCTTTAAACAACTCTGGACATTTACAACTTGAACTTTAAGAATATTGCAATGGTGTTGTTGAACTGAGATTGATCTATGTGCTTTAAACAACTCTGGACAATTACAACTAAGAAGAAACATGTACTATACTAAATGAGAAGTATTTGTGGAAATAAAGGCTTAAAAATTACTAAGGTAAGTAAAATTATTTACTTCAATCATAACACATTCTTTAGTTTATTTCAGGGAGAAAAGACTTTCTATATCTACAAGTATGGACGGTTGTGAACTGATCCTAGGAGAGATATAATGTATCTTATCTAGTCGCAGACTTGCTTCTACTATAACAGTGACGCTTGGTGACCTCTGCGATAATGACAAACATCTGTCAATAAAGACATCGAAAGTTAGAATTTCCTAGTTTATTATGTTTATGATGTTATCATCATATGTTATTGCTCTGTAAATAAACTTTATATGTATATGGAAGTTCAAATATAATTATATGATCCGAACTATGACAAAACTATTGTCAGAATGACGTAAAAAGATGGAAATTATAGAAGACATCTAGCAACTATAAACTGCTGTGTTGTATAAACTTTTGCAAGCATAGCGATTTTATGGAATATCTTGATAGGCAAGGTCATCAAGTAACAGAAATCCTGATAGGAAAAAATATAAAAATATGCAAATTCAACCACAACATTAAATAAAAATGTAATTTAATTTAGATTAAGTTAGATATAAGTAGTTATAGTAGTTATTGTTTATTTTGTTTGTTTTGTTATTTGTATTAAATTTATATTGCTATGTGTAAAATGCATGACTGGTGATAAATTGTTACTCTATCCCTCCCATCCGACATTATTTTTATATCACTAATTTTGTCTATCTCCACTACCCATTTTTCTAATAGCTTCAATTATCATCAGCAATGCAGTAAACAAACAAAATATTACTATTCTGTAATTCATTCATAATAATTGTAACAATTACTCCCAGTTATGTTTGTACGGTGCTGGGAATGCACCAATGGTGTAATAAAAGAACTGACTGACTGTCCCTATCTACTCGGTCTCGGCCTCGGACTCGAAATATGTATTAGGCGTCTTTTTCGATATTGTTGGCGCTTTCGATCACTTATGGTGGCCAGACATCCTGGAGGAACTGGGAAAAAGGCAGTGCCCGCAAAATCTATATTGGCTACTAAAGGACTATCTGAATGATAGGAAGGTCACCATAATCGATAACACGGTAATGAATACAAAGCGAATTCATAGAGGATGTCCCCAGGGCTCTATCCTGGGCCCGGATCTGTGGAATCTTGTTTTCGACTCAAACCTACGGAGCTTAAAAGACCAAGGCTTCTGTACAATAGCCTATGCGGACGACGAGGTTGTCATCCTAAATGCTAACAGCAGAAGAGAGCTAGAAACTGAAGGTCAACGCCTTATGCAGGTTCAAGAGGAGTGGGCAAGGGCCCACAAATTACAATTCTCAACAGAGAAGACGGTAATGATGCTATTAAAAGGGAATATGAGTGTGTTAAGACCTCCAACTATCAGACTCTACAATAAAACTATCAAATTGCAGGACACAGTAAAATATCTGGGTATCACAACAGGAAAGAACTTTGATGTGACAGAACATCTAAAGAAAATAAGCAACAAAGCAGCAAAACACTTCAACTGCCTGGGCAGAGTGGCAAAGGCAGAGTGGGGACTAGACCACAGCGCAATGATTACAATTTACAAAGGTCTTTTTGTCCCGATTGTGAGTTATGCAGCGGCTGCATGGGCAGACAAAATCAAGGCCCATGGAAAAAGGAAACTGCAAAGCGCACAAAGAACAGCGCTTCTAAGAGTTCTAAGGGCATATAAAACTTGCTCCACTGCGGCATTGCAAGTGCTGGCCAATACACCGCCTATAGAACATGAAATTTGGAGGGCGGCAGCCCGATACAACATTAGAAGAGGAGTGAACTTCAAGATAAACGATAGACAATTTGAAAGTGCCAGCACGAGTGAAGAAAAACGGGATAGAAGACAAGAAGTGGATACCTACTTATTGCAACGCTGGGAACAAGAGTGGAATGCTAGTGACAAAGGAAGACATACTTACCGATTTTTCAACGCCCTAAGTGACAGACAAAGGTGGAAATGGATCAGAAGTGACTACTTTGTTACACAGTTTCTGACTGGACATGGTGACTTTAACAGCAAGCTTCATGGATTCTCGACCGTCAGTGACCCAACGTGCGAATGCGGAAGAGAGGACACGGCGTTACATGTACTATTATACTGTCCGATCTACGACACCGAGCGCCGTCAATCGGATATCCTTATGGAACTGGCATTGAGACAAGAACTAACAGATGAAGAATTGAGAAGACTAATAGCTAAGAGAAACTTCAGAGAAGTTAAGAAGACAATGAGGGCAATCCTCAAAAAGAGAATGGTAATCCGGAAACAACAGACCTAACGTACACCCAATGAACTAACATCAAAAACTGAGGACATAAAAAAANTACAACTTGAACTTTAAGAATATTGCAATGGTGTTGTTGAACTGAGATTGATCTATGTGCTTTAAACAACTCTGGACAATTACAACTAAGAAGAAACATGTACTATACTAAATGAGAAGTATTTGTGGAAATAAAGGCTTAAAAATTACTAAGGTAAGTAAAATTATTTACTTCAATCATAACACATTCTTTAGTTTATTTCAGGGAGAAAAGACTTTCTATATCTACAAGTATGGACGGTTGTGAACTGATCCTAGGAGAGATATAATGTATCTTATCTAGTCGCAGACTTGCTTCTACTATAACAGTGACGCTTGGTGACCTCTGCGATAATGACAAACATCTGTCAATAAAGACATCGAAAGTTAGAATTTCCTAGTTTATTATGTTTATGATGTTATCATCATATGTTATTGCTCTGTAAATAAACTTTATATGTATATGGAAGTTCAAATATAATTATATGATCCGAACTATGACAAAACTATTGTCAGAATGACGTAAAAAGATGGAAATTATAGAAGACATCTAGCAACTATAAACTGCTGTGTTGTATAAACTTTTGCAAGCATAGCGATTTTATGGAATATCTTGATAGGCAAGGTCATCAAGTAACAGAAATCCTGATAGGAAAAAATATAAAAATATGCAAATTCAACCACAACATTAAATAAAAATGTAATTTAATTTAGATTAAGTTAGATATAAGTAGTTATAGTAGTTATTGTTTATTTTGTGTGTTTTGTTATTTGTATTAAATTTATATTGCTATGTGTAAAATGCATGACTGGTGATAAATTGTTACTCTATCCCTCCCATCCGACATTATTTTTATATCACTAATTTTGTCTATCTCCACTACCCAATTTTCTAATAGCTTCAATTATCATCAGCAATGCAGTAAACAAACAAAATATTACTATTCTGTAATTCATTCATAATAATTGTAACAATTACTCCCAGTTATGTTTGTACGGTGCTGGGAATGCACCAATGGTGTAATAAAAGAACTGACTGACTGTCCCTATCTACTCGGTCTCGGCCTCGGACTCGAAATATGTATTAGGCGTCTTTTTCGATATTGTTGGCGCTTTCGATCACTTATGGTGGCCAGACATCCTGGAGGAACTGGGAAAAAGGCAGTGCCCGCAAAATCTATATTGGCTACTAAAGGACTATCTGAATGATAGGAAGGTCACCATAATCGATAACACGGTAATGAATACAAAGCGAATTCATAGAGGATGTCCCCAGGGCTCTATCCTGGGCCCGGATCTGTGGAATCTTGTTTTCGACTCAAACCTACGGAGCTTAAAAGACCAAGGCTTCTGTACAATAGCCTATGCGGACGACGAGGTTGTCATCCTAAATGCTAACAGCAGAAGAGAGCTAGAAACTGAAGGTCAACGCCTTATGCAGGTTCAAGAGGAGTGGGCAAGGGCCCACAAATTACAATTCTCAACAGAGAAGACGGTAATGATGCTATTAAAAGGGAATATGAGTGTGTTAAGACCTCCAACTATCAGACTCTACAATAAAACTATCAAATTGCAGGACACAGTAAAATATCTGGGTATCACAACAGGAAAGAACTTTGATGTGACAGAACATCTAAAGAAAATAAGCAACAAAGCAGCAAAACACTTCAACTGCCTGGGCAGAGTGGCAAAGGCAGAGTGGGGACTAGACCACAGCGCAATGATTACAATTTACAAAGGTCTTTTTGTCCCGATTGTGAGTTATGCAGCGGCTGCATGGGCAGACAAAATCAAGGCCCATGGAAAAAGGAAACTGCAAAGCGCACAAAGAACAGCGCTTCTAAGAGTTCTAAGGGCATATAAAACTTGCTCCACTGCGGCATTGCAAGTGCTGGCCAATACACCGCCTATAGAACATGAAATTTGGAGGGCGGCAGCCCGATACAACATTAGAAGAGGAGTGAACTTCAAGATAAACGATAGACAATTTGAAAGTGCCAGCACGAGTGAAGAAAAACGGGATAGAAGACAAGAAGTGGATACCTACTTATTGCAACGCTGGGAACAAGAGTGGAATGCTAGTGACAAAGGAAGACATACTTACCGATTTTTCAACGCCCTAAGTGACAGACAAAGGTGGAAATGGATCAGAAGTGACTACTTTGTTACACAGTTTCTGACTGGACATGGTGACTTTAACAGCAAGCTTCATGGATTCTCGACCGTCAGTGACCCAACGTGCGAATGCGGAAGAGAGGACACGGCGTTACATGTACTATTATACTGTCCGATCTACGACACCGAGCGCCGTCAATCGGATATCCTTATGGAACTGGCATTGAGACAAGAACTAACAGATGAAGAATTGAGAAGACTAATAGCTAAGAGAAACTTCAGAGAAGTTAAGAAGACAATGAGGGCAATCCTCAAAAAGAGAATGGTAATCCGGAAACAACAGACCTAACGTACACCCAATGAACTAACATCAAAAACTGAGGACATAAAAAAATGTAGGTAGGGAAAGCAGAAAGAAAAGAGGACAGACCGCTGGTATACCTAGGGCAGGGTACAGCGGGGGTGGCTGGAGGGTGTTCTCCTACATGTCCCTATCTACCTCTCCTCTAAATGGGGGTCCATTGCTTGTGCCCAAACCAGGCAATGGCCCCAACTCGTACGTACCAGCCTTGTCGTGGCAGAGGGGCTCAGTACCCAGGGGGCATGCTATATTAGTATGCGTCCTGGGGAAGCTAATGGTACGGCGGGGGACTCAGGTTTTCTTCCTGTCCTAAGCGCTGGGGCGCGTGTTGAACTGGGTTCAGGGGAGACAGGATTGAAGGCAGGCCCTGAGGGTACAGCCCAAAAACTGGGGGGGCACACCTGGGGCGATGTCTAGTTAGGGGCCCGGGGGTCCTAGCCGGGATCTACTGGCCGCCCTGGTCAGGCATCGAATAATCCCGCCCTCTGCCAGAGTGCAGGGTGGCGCCCTGGCCAGGTCCCTCTGGTAGGGGGCGGGGGCCTTCGCCGAGGCCACAGGGTCTGCCTTTGGTCCTCTCATATGCCACTGGGCCTGGTTTGGCTCGTGTCGTGGCGTGAGGGCCAGGGTGAAACCTGGGTCTGGGGGGTCAAGGGGTATTCCTATAGTTTTTTTTTCATGGAAGTACAAACAATGCAAAAACGTTTACAAGTGCAGGGGGAGGGGAATGGGTCACCTGGCCCTCAGATTGTTTCACCAAGTTTAAGTCGAAGTATAGATCGGACTAATCTCTCTGAGATGGATGGATTAGGGAGTTTACAGTATGTGGAAAATATCTCAGTTGAATTCAGGAGAATGTGTCTGAATAAGGAAAATCGTTTGTCAAGAGTTCTTGCAGGTAAGTTTATTGAGAAATTTGGACAGGTGGTTAATGTGGTTCGAAATTTGGTATTAGAAAATGAACGATTAATTGGAAAATTAAATACATTAGAAGAATTAAAGCAGGATAACAAGATGATGACATCAACTCCTATGTATTCAGAAATGATTAGGCAAGAGGTTAAACGAGGAAGTTTAGATAAAGATAATGTAGTATTAATTCGTAGTTTGGAAGAGAATGATAGTGAAAAGATAAAACGTAAATTATTAAATAATATTGATCCAGTTAATGATTTAATCCGATTACAAGGGATTCGAAAGATGAGAAGTGGTGGATTAGTGGTTACAGTAGCGTCTAAACAGGATAAAGACAGATTAATTTCTCATGATTTACTTAAAAGAATAGGATTAGATATAAGTGTCCCTAAAAAGAGAAAACCAAGAATGTTAATAATGGATGTTCCTAGAGAATTGGATAAAGATCAATTAGTGGAAATATTGTATTCTCTGAATTATGATTTGTTATATGGAGATAAAGTGGTTGATTTAGAAGTTTTTAAGCAAGATGTTAGGCCTTTGTATAGAGTAGGAAAAAGGAGAGAATTTTTGGTTAATTGGATTATAGAGGTTTCTCCTTATATACGATTAAGGTTATTAGATATGGGAAGAGTATATATTGAATATAGATGTTGTAGGATAAGAGACTATTTTGAGATTACTAAATGTTATAAATGTCAGGGTTTTGGTCATATGGCTAAAGTATGTAAGCAGGAAGTAGAGGTATGTTTTAAATGTGGAGAAACAGGGCATGGCTCTAAAGAGTGTAAGTTGGAAAGTCCAGACCGTATATGTGTGCCATGTAGGATGATGAAAAAGAAATATGATCATTTTTCTCGGGATCGAAATTGTTTTTCTTATCAAGTGGCAATAAGCCGATATAAGCAAAATGTTGATTATGGATAAGAGTGATAATTTATATTTAAATATAGCTCAATTGAATGCACAAAGGAATAAAATTGTCCCGAGTGAAATAGCATTGTATATAGATTTAAAATTTCCTGATATTCTTTTAGTCCAGGAGCCGTATATATATGGGGGTAAGGTCAGAGGTTATGGAACCAATGTTCAGGTTGTCCAGAGTTTCGGTGAAACTCCTTGGGCAGCAATTATAGTTACAGGATGTAAATGGTCTGTTTTTAATTTAACTCAATTCTCATCCAGTAATTGCGTTGTAGTACAATTGACTAGAGATGGGATTTCTGTTTATGTTGCATGTTTATACTTCCCCCCTAGCGGCGACTGGGAAGATTTATTGGTTGAATTTGAGAGGGTGTTATCGTGTTTAATAGGAAGAAATTTGGTAATAGGATTAGACTCAAATTCTAAGTCTCCTTTATGGGGTAGTCCGATTTGGGATGATCGTGGAGAGGAATTAGTGAGTATATGTGTTAAGTGGGGTTTGAGTATTTTAAACGATCAGAATGTGGTGCCTACTTTTATATCTAGTATGGGTTCATCTTTTGTAGATATTGTATTATATTCATCTTCTTTAAAAAATGTAATTCAAAATTGTCAGGTATCCCATAATTATTCCTCATCTGATCATGCTCTTATTACTTATAATTTAAATTTTAATAGAAAAGTGTTAAAAAATGATTGGTACGAATATTTAACAAATAGGAATGCTAATTGGAATAGGTTTAGAGGGATAGTTTTAAGTTTTATTAAAAGAAATCGAGTTGGTGTGATAGAAACTTTGGGTGATTTGAATGTTTTCAATAATAATTTGCATGAGGCTTTAAAAATGGCAAATCGATCTTTACAAAGAAGTAAGAAAATTAAAAGATATAAGAATAATTGGTGGTCTGCTGATTTGGATTTTAAGAGGGTTAAGGTAAATAGACTTAGGAAAAGTTTTCAGCGTGAACGAGATTTAGTTATGCGTAATATAAAATATGAGGAATATCGTTTATTTTATAAGGAGTACAAGAGTCAAATTCAACAGGCAAAAAATCTAAGTTGGAAAAATTATGTAGAAGCGGTTGCAAATAGAGATATTTGGGGTGTCCCTTACAGGATTGCTCGTGAGAAACTTAATGTGAGGGAAGTTTTAAGTTCTATGAGGTATATGTCTGAGTATGCTGTTGACTGGAAAACATCAATTAATTTATTATTCGATCAGTTATTTCCTGATGATAGAGAAGATGAGGATTCAGATCAGCAACGCTTAATTAGATCAGCTAACAGTAGTTATTATAATTGTAATCTTTCGGATCCATTTTGTATGGAGGAGTTAGTTAGTGTTATAAGAAGTCTTAAGGGTAGAAAGTCACCTGGTTTAGATTATATAACTTATGTGATGGTTAAACAATCATTTTCATGTTTAGCGACGGATCTGTTGAGGTTATATAATTACTGTCTTTTTTTTGGAGTTTTTCCAGATCGTTGGAAGATTGCTCGGGTTATTATTTTATTGAAGGGAAAGGATAGAGAAAGATCTGACCCGAAGTCTTACAGACCAATTTGTCTTTTGCCTGTTTTAGGAAAGATTTACGAACAATTACTTAAGATTAGATTAAAGAAAATTTTTGAGGGATATATAGATAATTATCAATATGGTTTTCGAAGAGATCGATCGACAACTATGGCCTTGTGTCAGTTACAAGATTGGACAAAGAAGTCTTCATTTAAATATGTTATGGGTTTATTTATTGATATAGCTGGCGCTTTTGACAATATTTGGTGGCCTGCTGTGTTGCGGGCTCTTCGTGAACGTAATTGTCCGCGTGATATTTATAGTATTGTTACTGACTATTTTAGTAATAGAATAGTCAAATATATTCATGGGTCTGATTCTGTTAGTAAGTTGGTTAGTAAGGGCTGTCCGCAGGGCTCAGTTTTGGGCCCTGAATTATGGAATATTGTATTTAACTTTGTCTTGACCAGGCTTCGAGCCCGTGGTTTTCGTTTTTTGGCATATGCTGATGATTTGGTGGTGTTAATAGAAGGTAATAGTCGGGCTAGCTTGGAGAGGGATGGTCCTAGGGTCCTGCAGATTATAATTGATAGTTTGGCTGAGATTAAGATGCAAATTGCTCCGTCTAAAACGGTGATTTTGCTTTTGAGGGGTGTCCTCAGCCCGGATCGCCCCCCCAGCGTGCGAGTGGGCAATATTAGTATTCGGTCGGTCGACTCCTTCCGCTACCTAGGTGTAAGACTGGGAGCGGGAATGAGTTTGACTGGACATATTGATGAAGTTGCTAAAAAAGCAGTTGCTCAACTGGGGAGACTGCAGGGGCTGTGTGGTTCGATGTGGGGGACTAGATTCCCGGCATTGAAAGTGCTTTACAGATCCCTGTTTGTTTCAATTATTGTTTATGCAGCTGGTATGTGGGGCGACGCGTTGAGGCCCCCTCATGTTAAGAGGTTATTTAAATCTCAGCGTATAGCTTTACTTATGTTATCTAGAGCCTATAGGACTGTATCGACCAGTGCTCTCCAGGTGATAGTTAATGTTTTGCCATTGGATTTAGAAGTTAAACTGGCTTATTATAGATATTTAATACGGGCTAATATTCCTTTTTGTTTGGGTAATGTAGTATATCCTGACAATTGTCATGGTTTAGTGGAATCACGAGTAAGAGGTATGGTCAAGGCAGAGATTTATCGTCTATGGAATTATAGGTGGAGAGATGATAATAAGGGTAGGTTAACTGCTTCTTACTTTCCTACAGTTTATGGAAGGGCTCGCGCACAGTGGGTGCTGCCAGATTACTATGTTAGCCAAATATTGTCTGGGCATGGGGACTTTCGTGAAAAACTTTTTTCTTTTAATTTGGTAAATGATAGTTCTTGTGATTGTGGGGCAAGGGATACTTTATACCATTTTATGTTTGTTTGTCCTCTTTTATCTGAGATTAGGTCTGGTTGTGTTTATCTTAATGATTTTAATAATAGTGATCTACTTGTTAAACGATTTATACAAAACAAGAATATATATTTTAATGTCATAAAGGTTTTTAAATTAAT
>NW_019386332.1:59589-69997 GCF_000671375.1 Centruroides sculpturatus | reverse complement strand
CATTTTATTTACTATGGTGTATTTCTCTCGGTTTTGTGCGACTTTTAATGGACGACGGAACAACGGAATAAACTGGACATAAGAAACACACTTCGAGTGTCATTGTCTCCTATTACCCCCAGATGAAACCGTCTTGTTGCAAAGAAACAAGCTCAGGGTTCTCATTGATTTAACGTTCATTTTTAGTGTAACTATATTTTATTTTGAAGGCATGTTTAAAAACAATTAAATTAAATCAATCTAAAATATAAACAATCAACGTCCCCTCTCAGTGGGCCGCGGTAAAATATCAAACGTTGACCGGTCCGCGGCGATAAAAAAGTTGGGCACCGCTGCTCAAGGTCATCCAGCTGTAAACACAATGACTCATCGGTGTCAAATTTCGCAGAATGGCGAGACAATGGAAAATAAAATTTGAAGCTTTTTCTTCAAAATTAACACATTTCTTTCGTTTTTTCCAGTTTTAAGTATTTTTTTATGTTTAATTACATTAATATCAAAAATTGCTGGGAACTAAAGCGATTAAAGTGGTTGCCATCTTATGACTTTTCAAACCTTAACGTCCTCATCCTGCCCCACCTTCCCCTATTTATTTTTAAAACGATCAAAATTTTGTAAGAACTCCAAATAAAGTTTTCTCTGTGGGAATTTTAGTTCAATTACATTTAATCACTGATATACGGTATTGCGTGCCGAATTTTAACTGAATTTTGTTCGATCTTCTTCTTAATTTTCATTACAAAAACTGGTTCTCATGACACCACTTTAGGATGCTATTGCTTATCTTGGTAAGAGTAATACCTTGTGGCACCCGTCTTACAACGAACCCAAGTGACGAATTTGCCTTCGTTGCCTTTCAATTTCAGAAATCGCTTGATGATTCTGTAGGCAAATTGTTAACCACAGTCTTTGAAGCGTCCTCCGTAGACGGGTGGGTCCGAGCCAGGCAACTTGTAAGCGCGCTTCGGACCCACCGGACAGCCGAAGAATGCTTCTCCCTTTTTTGTGTTTTTAATGACCACCGGATATCCTCTTTGATCTGAATTCTTGCCTCTTCACTTTGTCTTGGCCATGTCAGGAAAATAATAGACAGATGTTATAACAATAGTTTTTTCAGCAAGAAGATCGACGATAATATCTGTCAAAATAATATTTTTATTGTTATTTTGTAATAATAGAGTATAAATTATTTGGCCCACCAGTGGCCGAGCGGTCTTCGTACCCTGAACACTGGGATCAGGGTTGGTCGTGGAGTTCGCGCCCCGGTCATACGGGTTGGTCACGTGGAGTTTTCCGGGTTTTTCTCTACGTCTCTAACGCCTAAATAGGGTCCAGTTTCCCCTAAAAAAAGACCTCCCGGAAAGCATTCCTCCAGGCAGCCTAGTCAGATCGCCCAAGTGTTGTGTTGCCATAACCAACCAAACAAAAAGCTTCTTTTCTTGGACACAATGATCAATAAACAACTTTAATTGAATTTTCCTGGACTTTAACATGGGCATCACCCTCCGTAGGATTACAGACTAGATCATCCAGAACCCTAGGCGTCGTCTTTATGGAGGGATGCCCATAACAACAACAGTATGCCTTCCAATGTTTAATATCTCTTCGAGCTATTTATTTGGGGACGGGCACCCCAAATATGGTACTGTACAATTCGATAATATATTTTCTCATGAAAAATTACTTTTATGACAATAATTTAGAACTAAAATTTACAATATGAATAAAATATACTAGGTGAAGAACAGTTACAATATATCAATACTAGTGAATTGTCACACTTTCGAGTACCTGATAGAATGTATTGTTCTGACGTCAGAACAACAAGATCACTTTATTGGTTATCCAAAGCAAACAACACACATCAAAATTATGGAATTTTTTTCATAGCTATCGCTCGCAGTTGCGGCTGAAAATATACAAGTGGATCAAGGCTTTAGAGGTTAGACAAATGCAAAGAGCTCGAATTCGAACATATAAATCATCCGAGATGGCATTACTTTTTCATTGAGAAAATATATTTTACGTAGAAAACATGTGCTTAGCATACACTATTTTTTCGGTTGAGAATTTATACATGAATTTGAATATTTTATTTTCTGCATCCCCTTTTCCTTTTATTTCGAGTTCATTTCAATAAATATAACAAATACTATATCTAGAATGAAAGTTAATTTTGTGGTAGTGAGCCTTTTCTTGTTTCCACCTGCCTAAAACAGAAAACCTTCTTATGCTAAAAATTTCAGCATCCTGTGCAAACTCTATAATAGGGAATTTTCATCCTCTAAAAACAAATCTTTTCTAGAAATGAAACAAATATTGATATATATGAAGATAATATTTAGACAGTGAGTGAACAAACAATATCTATATGTCATTCTATTTACAATTTAAATATATCTGGATTCATTAGGAAACATAGTGAATACACTATTTGAATGATGCTATAGGAAAATGTAATGTGTTAATATACAGTACCTTGTCAAATTACTAGATCAATTGACTAAAATCATACTTTTTGTACTATTGTTTAAGGAATGAGTATTTTTTCATGTTATTCTTATTCTCTATTACAGTATGTCCAAAACACTTTCAATAAGTTTTTTATATGGCAACATGGAAATGTAAAAATGTTAACTTTCTACTACAAAAAGGGAATTGATAGAGGTTTATAGTAAGGTATGGAAGCATACCTCATTTATGAGAACAAAAATTAAAAAAATGTATAAAGAGTATTCCTTGTGATATAGAAGCACTACTGGCTGTTAAAGATAATCATTCAAAATACTAATTAATTTTTTAAGTTCTATAATAATCAAATTTTTATGAAATAAACTAAGTTTTTGTCTATAAGACATTAAAAAACAGTATTTTAAATAATCCTATCAACAATTGCATTTTTATTGAATTATTACATAAAAAACTAACAAATTATCAATATTTTGCTTGGGTCTAATAATTTGGCAAGATACTGTATTTCACAGAAAAGAACATTTTTAAGTATCATCTTAAACTTCCAATTAAAATTTTTTGTATTGTTATTATATACTTTTAAGAAGACATCAATATTAAAAACTATTTTTACTAATTATTAAAATTATTCAAGAATTACTGAATGTTTTGTACAACTTATAAACTTTGAAATAATTCATTGTATACAATTGAATAATAAAAAATTAAACTGTTATATCACTCATAACAGTATAAATTGTTACCATAGTCATTGTTGTTTTAAAATCTTGACAAAGCTTGTTTACATTCTAAAAAGAAAATAATTTTGATTAATATTGGTTTTCATTTCACAATTTCATTTCAGTCTGTTTTATTTTTTTTCAAACTCTTGGCACTAACAGGAGAGGGTTTGCTCATATCAGTCTTACATTTTAATAATATATATATCATATGAAGAGGAAAAATGAAACTGTATTTTTTTCTTTAATCTGTCAGGTAAGATGTTCATGAGGATTCTAAAATGTTCTAATATAATTCATATAGAAATATAGCACAGCATTGTGGCTGGTCTAGGCATTTATATAAAACCAATTGTGCGATCCTAAAAATTAAAAATAAAAACCATTCAACTATTCAGCATAATTCTTTAATAACATAAAAACATTTTCAAATGCATTAAGTGTTCATCATCAGTTATTTATTTTTAATTTTTATTGAATTCTCCAGTAAGCAAGTATACAATTATATGCTCCTATTTTTAAACACATGTTAATATATATATGGCAGAAGTCAGGATACGTGGAAGTTTTCTAATGTTATCAAAAAAATTTTATTTTTCCTGAAACAAAGTTTTCATTAGAAGATTGTGATAGAAATGCCTTCATTGCATGTGCTCATTTATCAACTGTTAATTACTCCTAAACATTGTATTTTTCCTTTGCATTTACATTAAACCCTAAAAGTTAAAAACTTCAAACAGAATCAATTTCTTGATAGTCCTAGTCGGACCACAATGCTACCATTGTGCCACCAGTGCTTTATTTCTATATGAATTACATTAGAACATTTTAGAACCTTCATGAACAGCTGGATCTGACAGAGTAAAGAAAAAATATGGGTACAGTATTTGTATTTTTTCCCCCCTCTATCAAATGATATATATCTATGTAAAACGTCTCTGTAATCCAAAATTATGGGAGACGGTCTCACAGCAAATTTTCGGTTAGGAACCATGATTTTATTCTCAAATTAAATTACATATGCATTTCAGGTTGGTGCAATATATCCCAACCCCTCCTCAGTGCTAATTTGAAAAAAATAATAAAAACAAAAATTGTCAAAATATGACAACAAATATACCATCAGAAAAAATACTATTACAACACTTACTCTTAAGTTCTGTATATAAAAAATTGTACAAGAGAGAACAACACATCTGTAACACCAACAAGCTATCAGCCTCTAAAACACTCAGTAGGTATAATTTAATTTAATTCTCAAATTAAATTAATATTTAATTTGAGAATAAAATCATAGTTCCTAACCAAAAATTTGCTGTGAGACCGTCTACCATAATTTTGGATTACAGAGACGTTTTACACATATCTAGTATACAGCAATCCAATTTATATTATAAATGATATATATTTTTATTAAAATGAAAGACTGACACGAGAAAACCCTCCCTCATACTAAATACTTTTTCCAGGTCCATTACCAGTACCAAAACAGGGATGGCTGGGAGTCAAGGATAGGGTCTGACATACTAGACAGATCCCAGAGGTTTCTTACTTAGTTTGGACTGGAGTTCTCTGGAATGGTAAATTGATGTCTTTATTGCCTCAACCATTCAATTTGTGGTTAGAAGAAGGATGATGAAATTACCAAGATGTCCCACAAAATATCTTATATAATGAACGAACTGGATAAATATATTAGTATATAGTGATTTTATTCTATGCTATGGTAACTGAAGAAGATCGTTAAGAAACGATCGAAAATGTTATTATATTATTAATTTTTATTAGCTGGGTTATTAAAGGTGTGTTTTATTACCACAAAATATCATAATTATGCAAAAAGCATTCAAGTCAAATTTTAGTATTGGGCATAAATGCATAAATAAAGATATTTGATCAAATAAAATTGTGTAAAATATTTCTATAGTGATATTAATATATTTGTAATTTCAAAAATTGCAATATATGGAAGGATATTAATCAGGGCTGTGGAGTCGCGTAAAAATCTACCGACTCCAACTTTTCCTTACCATCCGACTCCGGCCAAAACACCAAAACTCCACAACTCCGACTCCACAGCCCTGATATTAATACAAAACTATGATAAACTATCAAACTGACAAATGAAACATGTCAGTCTGAATGAATGCATTGAATTGTAATTTTATGGATGTAACAAGCTCATTCTTTACATATATGTTTTCTTCTTGGCAATGTATGTATGATGTAATTGAGTTGATTTTCTACGACTCAATTTTTTCATGTATATAATTATTTACATGTTAATATAAATCATATTAAATTGCTACTATGAGAATTTTTTCTTTTTTCACATAATTCAATCTGTAAAAGAAACCAACTTAAGTATCTTAAATTAATTATGATTCCTTAAAGTCCCTTATCCTACAAAAGATCAGTCCATAAAGTGCCTTAAGGATTCTGATCCCTTATATTTACAGTAAATTTAATCATATTTCATGCAAAATTAGGGACCTGTGTGCTGTCCCATATAACAAATGGAAATTTATACTGTGTACAGTTGGCTGAAAGTTGATACCTTAGAATCCAGTCCAGTTTCTTGCGGTATCACATTTTAAGTTTATATGTAAGCCTTTCTTGAATAATGGCTATCTTTGCATTTTCCACCTTAAGTAGATGTGGATCCAGTTGGAACATGGAATTCTCCGTATGTATCAAGCGTGTTAATCTGGAATACATTAGTTTCCTGGTGGTTCTAAGTGCTCTATTCATGCACATCCACCTGAACTTGGAAATCAACGGTTCGTTTCCCTGGGGTAGTTGAATGTGATAAATGGACATTGGAAATACATGCAGTTCTTTGCAGGTCTTCAAAAAATAGAATCTCTCTCTAGCCTTAGTAAGGCTTATGACGATATTGTGATATGTATAAGTCGGCATAACTCACTATAAATAAAGAATCTTCAAATACCGGATTAAAATACAAAAATAATCCCTCATCAAACCCTTTAACCGGTATTAAACAAGAGTAAAATTACATGCAAATGTTTTTGGGTCCCTCCCTGGGTCCTTTCTCAAGCAGCTATTCTTCTTTAAAATTCGTTAGAACAAAGACCAGTAGAACGAATGTCTTCAAAACTGCGATATTCGAAAAACTACTTCTTCTGAACCACATTTCAAAAGTCGAAATTCAAATATCAATGTGAATCATGTGCATTCCAGTATTCTGTAATATTAATCATATTTTACAATCATTATGAAAGAACTTAACGGATAAAAACTGAACCCAATATTTTGTAAGGTAAATTTAAAAAATTAAGATTTTTCCTTGTAATTGTAAACATGTTTTAAAAATATAATGAATTAATTCAAGATAAACTTTAAATTTCTATTTGCATTTTTGTTTTTAGTAGAAAAATTAATTATTCACATCATTCTTAGTTATGAGTATATCATGAATAAAATAAAAATGAAATGAGTTATACAAAAGAAATAAGTCTAAAATAACATTTAATTCATTTTTCTTGGACTGATCAAAAACTAAAAAAACAATTTGTAAAAATATAAAATTGAAAATAAAGCTTAAAAATACAAAATTTAGTACTGCAACTTTTAGTTGAATATAAAACACAACCCATTAATTAAGAGACCTAGAGCACTTACAATATTTTTTCTTCTCTCTTTTTTTATATATGTACAGTTGGCCATAAAATAAATTCCATTAGTAGTTTTCTAATTGTCAAATTTGATGTAACAATACAGAATTTTTATACAATTGTCTCTATTTGCATTTAAACAAGTTTAAAGTCCACTTGGAAACTATTCTGAAAATAAAAACTGATGTGGATCTTTCCGAAATACATAATTTTAGTCATTTAACATATTTGTGAATATATGTTTTCTGAGCATTTTGATAGATTTGACTCACAAAGAAAAATGAAGAATTTTATCACATGAGACATTTTACAAAATTAAACTTGTACTGTATTTAGGAAGGACTGCTTGACATTTTAAATAATGACATTAGACAACATTATAAACATCCAGTAGAAATACTTCATACTAATCACAGAATATAAATATCTACATTATTTATGAATACATTAATGCAAAGAAACATTACCATGTAAATTTACATTTACAAGGTCATGACACATTTGGACAGGATGCGCACATTAAATACTGTCTCGGGTTACATTAGAGCCAGTCACCTTGCACCTTTTCTTGTTTAGAATCCAACCATAGTTATCGAAATATCTTCATTTTCTGATTTCTTTGGTTTGGTATCCAATTACAACCTACTATGTAAGAATACTTTGCTTCAATTTAACTTAGATTTACTTAAATGCATATCCCATTAAAATTGTCTAATGACAAATTTGATTATTATTGTCGATTTGCCAGATCTATTTGTCAATTAAGCAAAGCAGTAATTATGTGATGCTAGAATTATTCTTTTATAAATCAATATTTTCATATCATAAATATTATTATTCCTCCTTGTATTTTAACCAATATCTAGATGTGTCCAAATACAAATTTCACTACACATTTCATGTTTAGTCTAGTCTTTGCACCAAAACTTTGAGCAAATATACCCAGGAAAATATCTGAAAATATTGTGACCCTTTTGTTTCTTGCATTACATCTTGAACCAGCACATTCAATTTATTAAATTCAGGTTATTTCAGAACTAGTTAGTAGCTTCTGTCATTCATACTCCAAGATTTGTTTGTGATAAAACAGGAGGTAACTAAAAAAAAATCATCATCATTAACATATATACAAATAAATCAATTTCAATAAATTAAAAAATCATTAATATATAAAATTTTCTGATAAGATTAAACACTTCATCCTACTAAAAAATGTGTATATATATATATATATATTTTTAAATAGGCAACACTTTTATTCTGAACTGCAGGAAATTGTTTTTAAAATAGGTCATTTTCAGCAATCATATACTGTATTTGATTCAAATTGTTAAATTATCCTATGAAAAATCCTCTACAAATTATGACAATCTAAATCTCATTTCATAATTTCAAAATTATTTTAAGTAAAATATTTAGATTACAGGAAAAAACTTGTTTTATGTGAAAGAGATTTTGATTAATAAGTACCAGCATTTTTTAATCAAAAATTATTTAATAGAAAATCTTACATGAATAAGCAATGAAGTAATTATAGTGAAAATATTACATAAAGAAAATGATTATGGTAGCGCATCAAATAACCTCTGAAAATGAAAAACTTATTTGATAGTTTATTAATAAAGAGAAAATTTACTTTACTAAAATATTTTTAAAAACAATTCTGACAAATATTTATTTTTGATGAAAAAAGAATAATTTTATCATGCTGAAATTTTTATACAGTAGAGTCTCAAAAACTCGGCAGTCGATAACCCAGCAGTCCGGATAACTCAGCCACACCCTGGCAGGGCAAAAAAATCCTTAGTTAATTAATTTTCATTATAGACAGCTTAATGCCTCAAAGTATTTTTCTGAGATCTGTCTTATACGGTAAATTACTGTACACAGTGTATTCATTAATTTTCATTTTCATGTAGTAAAGGCTCTATGCCTTCATAAAGGACGTACTTGTCCTTTGTTTAAGAATATTTGGGCAGTTTATTCTCTGTTGTATTCTCAAGTAAACAATACTTGATTTCCTCAGAAAATACTGTACTGTACATACAAGTACAGTACAGTATTTTCTGAGGAAACACTCATACTTATTTTTTTTAACCCCATTCCTGATAACCCGGCATTTTCACAAACTCGGCCACCCTTTGGTCCACATTAGGCCAAGTTTGAGACTCTATTGTATTATGATTATATAAAATATGGAATTTTACATCAAAAATATATTTTTAAGTCTAATCAGATTAAACATTCTTTTTTGTGGAGGAAATAAAAAGTCCTGATTGCATGTTTCACCACCTCTTTATCAGATAGTCTTAATGAAAAATCAATTTTTGTTCTCCATCTGTTCAACCTTTCAATTGATGATCTATAAAAAAGCAGAAGCAAAATGGGACAACTAGAGATCTACTTCCAGGGTCTAAAAATAGTTCTAAAAGAGTGACAAAGAGCTAATGAGTCACAAACCCTCATTCTATCAAAAGCAAGAAGAAAGAAAATTGGATACAATGTGACTCTAAAAGTATCATCCATTAATAATATATCTTATCATTTTTTTAGATATTTGTTATATTTTAACCCTACATCATTATTTTTAGATAGATTATGAGGATTAGTTAAAATATATAATTTTATAGAATAAGAGAAACCATATTTATGAAAAAATAACAATGAACAGTCGTATATAAATTCTGTTATATAATGAACTGATTTAAAGACTTTTCTTTACTCAAATTATATTAATGGAAATCTGAAGATGAAATAAATGTCTCAAAAAACATTTTATCATTACTAAATCTTAAAACTTTAATGTTTAATTCAGGGGTGTCCAACCTTTTTGTTCTTCTGGGCCACATTGGAAGAAGTCATGGAGTTTTGGGCCACAAGTATATATAATATATTTGTGACCCAATCCTTAAATATACAAGTATGTTTAAGGATTAACATGTCTAGATTATAGTAATAAGTATTAAAACTTTATCACGAACAAGGATATTTTAAAAAATTACTTCTACAGGCCCTTTCAATTTTTACTTAGAAATAAATAAATTCATTTATTATAAAGGAAACAAACAAAAAATAATTTGAAAAACACAAATATTTGTTTTATTTGGGTCTCTAATTAATAGAAAACGACAAAACACCATTTTAAATTGCATTTTTATTCGACTAATATATTTATAAATAATATGTAGCCCTGAAAGTAGCCAATGCGCGAAATGATAATTTTTACGCCAAACTGAAAAAAGGGTAGCCAAATCTTTCAATGATCTTTCAATGCTGGAAAGAATACTAAATAATGCTGGAGTTGGAACTCAAAGGATTATAGACCCAAAGTTGAGAAAAGGAGAGAAAGGCCAAAAGATAAAAAGTAGTGAGAAAGGTTAAATAGACCTTCTGTTATGCAAATATTGACCCTTAATTTTCCAACTTTCCTCACTACTTTTTATCTTTTGGTTTTTCTCTCCTTTTCTCAAATTTGGGTCTCTAATCCTTTGAGTCACAACTTCAGCTTTATTTAGTATTCCTTCGTCATTCACACATCTCCAAGTATTTGAAAATATTTCCTTTTCACTCAAAAATAAAATA
>NW_019386332.1:54566-59400 GCF_000671375.1 Centruroides sculpturatus | reverse complement strand
AGACCCAAATTTGAGAAAAGGAGAGAAAGGCCAAAAGATAAAAAGTAGTGAGGAAAGTTGGAAAATTAAGGGTCAATATTTGCATAACAGAAGGTCTATTTAACCTTTCTCACTACTTTTTATCTTTTGGCCTTTCTCTCCTTTTCTCAACTTTGGGTCTATAATCCTTTGAGTTCCAACTCCAGCATTATTTAGTATTCTTTCCAGCATTGAAAGATCATTGAAAGATTTGGCTACCCTTTTTTCAGTTTGGCGTAAAAATTATCATTTCGCGCATTGGCTACTTTCAGGGCTACATATTATTTATAAATATATTAGTCGAATAAAAATGCAATTTAAAATGGTGTTTTGTCGTTTTCTATTAATTAGAGACCCAAATAAAACAAATATTTGTGTTTTTCAAATTATTTTTTGTTTGTTTCCTTTATAATAAATGAATTTATTTATTTCTAAGTAAAAATTGAAAGGGCCTGTAGAAGTAATTTTTTAAAATATCCTTGTTCGTGATAAAGTTTTAATACTTATTACTATAATCTAGACATGTTAATCCTTAAACATACTTGTATATTTAAGGATTGGGTCACAAATATATTATATATACTTGTGGCCCAAAACTCCATGACTTTTTCCAATGTGGCCCAGAAGAACAAAAAGGTTGGACACCCCTGAATTAAACATTAAAGTTTTAAGATTTAGTAATGATAAAATGTTTTTTGAGACATTTATTTCATCTTCAGATTTCCATTAATATAATTTGAGTAAAGAAAAGTCTTTAAATCAGTTCATTATATAACAGAATTTATATACGACTGTTCATTGTTATTTTTTCATAAATATGGTTTCTCTTATTCTATAAAATTATATATTTTAACTAATCCTCATAATCTATCTAAAAATAATGATGTAGGGTTAAAATATAACAAATATCTAAAAAAATGATAAGATATATTATTAATGGATGATACTTTTAGAGTCACATTGTATCCAATTTTCTTTCTTCTTGCTTTTGATAGAATGAGGGTTTGTGACTATATATATAAATTGACTCACAAACCTGATTTATAGTTAATGCCAAATTATGGCAGCATAACTGCCTATCCTAGACAAATTATTTAGTATTTAATTACTTACATAGTCATATTATAGATTTAAATGTATTTTATTAATTTCATTTCATAATCTAATTTCATTAAATTGGAAATTATTATTTATGATATTTCCAATATCATAAATATTTTCCAATTTAATCTAATTTCAACACAAAAAAAAACAAATATGACAAGAGAAATGATTTTCTATACGTAATCTATATTCATTGAAAAAAATTATACAGCTAGATAGAATTGTCTCATTACCAATTAAAATCTTGGCATATAATTTTCTCAGAAAGGCATGTAAATAATTACAATTGTGGTCCTATTACATGCCAAGTAATCACTACTCCAGTACCCTATAAAAACACTAACAGGATTATTGTGTTCAGAATTTTCAATGTACCTGTTGTTTATAGGTCTTTGAATGTTAGACATGCTTGTATGATGCAGTCAAACATGTTATGCACAGCTGACAAAGTTTTAGAAAGACTATTTCATCAAGCTGATGGAAGCAGATCGTCATTTTGCGAAATTTCTCACCATTTGACCATTCTAGCCTGATTGTAAGCAGGTATTAGAGGCAGCGAATACAACATGGTATACATGCATAGTGATCAAGTTCCAGATACTCTAAACAGATCACCAGGAGAGAACATCATCAGGACATCAGGAGAGATCATCATCTGATCATGTATGAATAAAACACACTTTTAATAATCCAGCAAATAAAAAAAAAGTTATATATAACGAATATATATATAAGTATATCTGATCATGTCTCATAAGACAAGCACAAATAGTTGCAATGGAATCTTTGTTTACCAATACACAGGAACAGATGGAAGCCTTACTACAGAACCCTACTTTTCTTTTGCCATTGGCAAGTAACTTGCAGAGGCCAATTTGCATGCAAGACAATCATTATATGGTTTGCCATTAGCACCTCAATGTTATTGGTTTTATTTAAAGTGATAAAACCACAACAGAGAAGCATGGGCTGGCAACATATTATCTTTAGTGATAAATTCTGGTTCTGTTTGGAAATGAACTATTATCATTTTAGAGTATGTATGACCACTGGTAAGTACTTCAATGTCACCTTTGGGGTCATTCAAATATGACCTCCATACTAGGAAGGAGAATATGTAAAAATTTATATGACACTGAGACAAAGGGCGAAAATGTTAATAGAATGATGATATCCTAAAGGTTCATAAAAATTTTCTTATCTGGAATAATTTTATTATCAAAATCATTGTGCAGAACTTTTTTTTTTTGATCAATGATCACACAACAAGTTCTTGATTATTTAAATAGCTGCACTTTAGTAGAAGCACTTTACGAAACATAATCTGTTGTAAGTTCCTCATAATCTGTTGCAACTGCCCTTTTGGTAATGTCAGGATTGACTCCTATCGACTTAGAAATTAAATGCATTATTTGGCAGGAAAATCTTGTCACCTTACCTTGGTGAGATTACAGAGACTCAGATGTCGACAAAATGATTAGAATAGATAAGATTCCCCCAGTTTGACCTTGATCGATGATATCAAAAAATTCAGCATCAACAAAAATACCCTCCCATCAGCTTGTCCTCAACGTTTACTTCAAACATCCAGGTGATTATCCCATGTTTAGGATTTACACTGATGGTTCCAAGATGGGTAACAATGTGGGTGCTGCTTTTGTAGTTTACTCTAACTTAGGCCATACGTGAGCTTCACAAACTCACTTCGTAAACTTTCAGGTGAGTTTAAGAATTTCAAAACAGCACTTCTAACATCAAAAGTTTGACTTTATTCACTTAATTTACCATTACATATGCATTTTGGAATGATGTATAATTTCATTCCCTCTTCAATGATATTTTTACATACATCAATATATTATATATCATACATCATTCATATTTTAAAGCATGATAGTATACTTTAAAAAATCATGTATCCACTATGTAAAAAATAATATTTATATTATACTGTTATTGAACAAAATTAAATAAACATAATTACTTACATTTAACAGTCATTATTTCATACTATAAACTGTTTTACAGATATTTCACATAAATAGAAAAATATTTTACTTTATTATTATAATGATGCTTCTTTACTTTAATGTTATGCCTTCTATTATGTCATATACTTTATTANGTAAACAATACATACAAGTACAGTACAGTATTTTCTGAGGAAACACTCATACTTATTTTTTTTAACCCCATTCCTGATAACCCGGCATTTTCACAAACTCGGCCACCCTTTGGTCCACATTAGGCCAAGTTTGAGACTCTATTGTATTATGATTATATAAAATATGGAATTTTACATCAAAAATATATTTTTAAGTCTAATCAGATTAAACATTCTTTTTTGTGGAGGAAATAAAAAGTCCTGATTGCATGTTTCACCACCTCTTTATCAGATAGTCTTAATGAAAAATCAATTTTTGTTCTCCATCTGTTCAACCTTTCAATTGATGATCTATAAAAAAGCAGAAGCAAAATGGGACAACTAGAGATCTACTTCCAGGGTCTAAAAATAGTTCTAAAAGAGTGACAAAGAGCTAATGAGTCACAAACCCTCATTCTATCAAAAGCAAGAAGAAAGAAAATTGGATACAATGTGACTCTAAAAGTATCATCCATTAATAATATATCTTATCATTTTTTTAGATATTTGTTATATTTTAACCCTACATCATTATTTTTAGATAGATTATGAGGATTAGTTAAAATATATAATTTTATAGAATAAGAGAAACCATATTTATGAAAAAATAACAATGAACAGTCGTATATAAATTCTGTTATATAATGAACTGATTTAAAGACTTTTCTTTACTCAAATTATATTAATGGAAATCTGAAGATGAAATAAATGTCTCAAAAAACATTTTATCATTACTAAATCTTAAAACTTTAATGTTTAATTCAGGGGTGTCCAACCTTTTTGTTCTTCTGGGCCACATTGGAAAAAGTCATGGAGTTTTGGGCCACAAGTATATATAATATATTTGTGACCCAATCCTTAAATATACAAGTATGTTTAAGGATTAACATGTCTAGATTATAGTAATAAGTATTAAAACTTTATCACGAACAAGGATATTTTAAAAAATTACTTCTACAGGCCCTTTCAATTTTTACTTAGAAATAAATAAATTCATTTATTATAAAGGAAACAAACAAAAAATAATTTGAAAAACACAAATATTTGTTTTATTTGGGTCTCTAATTAATAGAAAACGACAAAACACCATTTTAAATTGCATTTTTATTCGACTAATATATTTATAAATAATATGTAGCCCTGAAAGTAGCCAATGCGCGAAATGATAATTTTTACGCCAAACTGAAAAAAGGGTAGCCAAATCTTTCAATGATCTTTCAATGCTGGAAAGAATACTAAATAATGCTGGAGTTGGAACTCAAAGGATTATAGACCCAAAGTTGAGAAAAGGAGAGAAAGGCCAAAAGATAAAAAGTAGTGAGAAAGGTTAAATAGACCTTCTGTTATGCAAATATTGACCCTTAATTTTCCAACTTTCCTCACTACTTTTTATCTTTTGGTTTTTCTCTCCTTTTCTCAAATTTGGGTCTCTAATCCTTTGAGTCACAACTTCAGCTTTATTTAGTATTCCTTCGTCATTCACACATCTCCAAGTATTTGAAAATATTTCCTTTTCACTCAAAAATAAAATATGTATAAAAGTTTACAGCTTTGTGAATTTTTTTTTTT
>NW_019386332.1:0-54280 GCF_000671375.1 Centruroides sculpturatus | reverse complement strand
ATATTTTAACTAATCCTCATAATCTATCTAAAAATAATGATGTAGGGTTAAAATATAACAAATATCTAAAAAAATGATAAGATATATTATTAATGGATGATACTTTTAGAGTCACATTGTATCCAATTTTCTTTCTTCTTGCTTTTGATAGAATGAGGGTTTGTGACTATATATATAAATTGACTCACAAACCTGATTTATAGTTAATGCCAAATTATGGCAGCATAACTGCCTATCCTAGACAAATTATTTAGTATTTAATTACTTACATAGTCATATTATAGATTTAAATGTATTTTATTAATTTCATTTCATAATCTAATTTCATTAAATTGGAAATTATTATTTATGATATTTCCAATATCATAAATATTTTCCAATTTAATCTAATTTCAACACAAAAAAAAACAAATATGACAAGAGAAATGATTTTCTATACGTAATCTATATTCATTGAAAAAAATTATACAGCTAGATAGAATTGTCTCATTACCAATTAAAATCTTGGCATATAATTTTCTCAGAAAGGCATGTAAATAATTACAATTGTGGTCCTATTACATGCCAAGTAATCACTACTCCAGTACCCTATAAAAACACTAACAGGATTATTGTGTTCAGAATTTTCAATGTACCTGTTGTTTATAGGTCTTTGAATGTTAGACATGCTTGTATGATGCAGTCAAACATGTTATGCACAGCTGACAAAGTTTTAGAAAGACTATTTCATCAAGCTGATGGAAGCAGATCGTCATTTTGCGAAATTTCTCACCATTTGACCATTCTAGCCTGATTGTAAGCAGGTATTAGAGGCAGCGAATACAACATGGTATACATGCATAGTGATCAAGTTCCAGATACTCTAAACAGATCACCAGGAGAGAACATCATCAGGACATCAGGAGAGATCATCATCTGATCATGTATGAATAAAACACACTTTTAATAATCCAGCAAATAAAAAAAAAGTTATATATAACGAATATATATATAAGTATATCTGATCATGTCTCATAAGACAAGCACAAATAGTTGCAATGGAATCTTTGTTTACCAATACACAGGAACAGATGGAAGCCTTACTACAGAACCCTACTTTTCTTTTGCCATTGGCAAGTAACTTGCAGAGGCCAATTTGCATGCAAGACAATCATTATATGGTTTGCCATTAGCACCTCAATGTTATTGGTTTTATTTAAAGTGATAAAACCACAACAGAGAAGCATGGGCTGGCAACATATTATCTTTAGTAATAAATTCTGGTTCTGTTTGGAAATGAACTATTATCATTTTAGAGTATGTATGACCACTGGTAAGTACTTCAATGTCACCTTTGGGGTCATTCAAATATGACCTCCATACTAGGAAGGAGAATATGTAAAAATTTATATGACACTGAGACAAAGGGCGAAAATGTTAATAGAATGATGATATCCTAAAGGTTCATAAAAATTTTCTTATCTGGAATAATTTTATTATCAAAATCATTGTGCAGAACTTTTTTTTTTTGATCAATGATCACACAACAAGTTCTTGATTATTTAAATAGCTGCACTTTAGTAGAAGCACTTTACGAAACATAATCTGTTGTAAGTTCCTCATAATCTGTTGCAACTGCCCTTTTGGTAATGTCAGGATTGACTCCTATCGACTTAGAAATTAAATGCATTATTTGGCAGGAAAATCTTGTCACCTTACCTTGGTGAGATTACAGAGACTCAGATGTCGACAAAATGATTAGAATAGATAAGATTCCCCCAGTTTGACCTTGATCGATGATATCAAAAAATTCAGCATCAACAAAAATACCCTCCCATCAGCTTGTCCTCAACGTTTACTTCAAACATCCAGGTGATTATCCCATGTTTAGGATTTACATTGATGGTTCCAAGATGGGTAACAATGTGGGTGCTGCTTTTGTAGTTTACTCTAACTTAGGCCATACGTGAGCTTCACAAACTCACTTCGTAAACTTTCAGGTGAGTTTAAGAATTTCAAAACAGCACTTCTAACATCAAAAGTTTGACTTTATTCACTTAATTTACCATTACATATGCATTTTGGAATGATGTATAATTTCATTCCCTCTTCAATGATATTTTTACATACATCAATATATTATATATCATACATCATTCATATTTTAAAGCATGATAGTATACTTTAAAAAATCATGTATCCACTATGTAAAAAATAATATTTATATTATACTGTTATTGAACAAAATTAAATAAACATAATTACTTACATTTAACAGTCATTATTTCATACTATAAACTGTTTTACAGATATTTCACATAAATAGAAAAATATTTTACTTTATTATTATAATGATGCTTCTTTACTTTAATGTTATGCCTTCTATTATGTCATATACTTTATTAATTTGCATACCTTCTGATATGTTATCCAAATTAAAAACATTATAAAAATGAAAATTTGATTGTGTTCTTTAAATTTACATTTATATCTTTAATTAAATGTAAGTAATTAGGTTTATTTAGTGTTATTGAACAAAATTAAATATAAATGTTATTTTTTTACATAGTATATATATTTAACATTATAGATTAAAAAACTCATTAAAAAATTCCTTTAAGTATATGATCAGGAAGTATATGAATTTAAAAAATTATATGAAAATATTATTTTTAATAAGTACTGATTCCATTATTGTGTTAAAATATGAATAATGTATGATATATAGTATACTGACTTCTTATGTAGAAATATCACTGAAGAGGGAACGAAAGTACAGTATACATTGTTCTGAAATGCATACATAACAGTAAATTAAAATATAATAAAGTCATTGTCAAGTGAAACATTTCAATATTACAAGTGCTGTTTTGAAATTCTCAAACTTACCTGAAAGTTTATAGAATAAAGAAAAAGCAATATATTGAATTTACTATTTTTGAAACATACTAATATTAACTTTTACTGATTTTTCAGACTGGTTTCCATCCCTGTCATTATGTTTGCACTAATAAAGTTTCATTTGATTTCAATGTCTCCTTCTTGGTATATAAAACTTAATGTATGGCAACAATTCAACTAACTATTCATTTTTCACTTTTCAAGAGCATACTGACAAATATGTTTAAAACTTTTGATAAATAAATTTATAAAACAACATTTTATAAGTGAATTACAATCTCATTCTTTCATAAAATCATTGGGCATTAGTTAACTTTTACAATAATGAATGACAATAAACTATTATAACAGATGTGTTAATCCTTTCAATCAAAATGTATTATTTACAAAATAAGAAATCTCAGTATTCTTTTTAAATAACTTCAATTACTTGTTTATACATGTTTATCTTAAGAAAATTGGCCATTGATTCATATTTATACAGTAATATTTTGTTACAATTGAGCTAGTATTTTGTAAAATTCAAAAAATTGAATTCATCTAACCACTATAAATCAGATTAATGGGATTTTTAATAAAATAAACATAAAATATTTATAAAATGTCTGTTTTATAAAATTATTCAATTATTAAAAAAATATTATAATATATTGTTTGTGACAGTGATGATTAGAGATAAATAAAATGTAGAAAGTGAACAGAGTATTGAAATGTGTTACAGAATAACAATTATTAAAACAAAAATATAATAAACAAATAATAAAATTTTATTAACCTTGAACTAAGCATTACTGAATTTTAAAGTTAAATACTTAAAATTTTTATCAAAATACTACATATACACAATTCTGATTATTATAATATAAAATGCATATATGTTTTTTTTTTTAATAACTAGAAACAATGTAAATAAATCTAAAATTTTACAATATTGATAATTTAAAGTAATTATCAATTTTATCATCTTTAATATTATCTTTTAACATATTAAATTAATTTAACTTTTAATTACAGAAAACAGAAGTGATTAATAATTAAGATAAATCTTACATTCGAGTGATTTGCACTGGTAATGTCAACAGCAAATGAGGAATTTGTAACAATATCATCAGAATAAACTTGACTTCAAAGATTCAGTTTATATAATAAGACAAATATTTTGAAAACTCAAAATAAAATTTATGAAATTTCAATATTTTCTTAATATGCATAAGCTGGTTTATACAAAAATTTATCTGCTAGAAAAATATGTAAAAAGTTAGATTTGAAAATTTAAATTTTTTGCCGTATTTCCTTGATAGAATGAGGATTTTTAAAAATTGTTACATAAAATTATCTAAAAAAAATTCAATTTTTTAAAAATTTCTAAGATGCAATTTGTTTAAAACCGATTTTGATTTATCTGAAATAAATATGTATCTTATATTCACTGTCAAAAACAACAATCAGCAATCATTGGGAGTAGATCACATGGTGCATAACAAAGACAAATAATAAACATTTTTGGCCATCTGATCAAAATTCACATCAATTCAAATGTGTTTTGCAAGTAACAAGCATTTAAATTAAACTCCTTTTTTAACATTTAAAATATCTTTGAAATAGCATTATGTTGCATCATTAAAAAACAGTTATTGTATATACAGTTTTTACTTTTAATTAATTTGCTTTCATTGCATTTGGAAGGCAATCATCCTTTATTCATAAGGTGTTAAAGAATGTAAAAATAAACATAAACTATTTAAATGTATGAAATAAGTAATCTAACTCGTTATTTATAAAAAATAATTATTTAAAAATTTCCTCTTCATAAAAATATTTTAAAATTTGATTTCAAAATTTTGGTTTATCTTAAAATAAATGCAACTTATAAGGGAGATTAGGCAACTGAAAAGTCAGAAAAATCTGAAACATTGTGTGCAAGCAGAGTAATTCTTTCACAACACAATTATTTTTCATTCATTCCATATCATGGTTTGAGAAGAATGAAATAACTCCTTAAACGTATTGATTTGTTTTTGCAGAATTAATGAGATATTGAAAAAATATATGTATAAGAAAATTGCATCTCTTTTTTATGACTATAAAGCTGAATATAATTATGAAAAAAATTCATGTTTTTTGAGTTGCCCCACCACCAACTCCCAAAACAGTTTTTGTACTTTGTTAATTTATGAGATTTATATGTACTTTGTATTGTAAATATATGTATGCATGGTAAATACTTCTCCATAACTTCTTTTAACACAGTAAAATACACATATTACTTGAATATTATTTTATTAGACTAATTTGTCAACTGCACAATAAATAAGATATTGTATAAAATTCTATTTAAAAGAGTTGTGGTGGGACAACTCAAAAAACATGAATTTTTGATATTTACCTATACACAGCTAAGTAGAAAAAAAAACGAAACTTTTGTCTAAATCTTTTCTTTATATCATTCACAATCAATAGTTATTAAGAAAAACTTTTTGAAGGAATGATTTTATCCCCTCAAATTACAATATAGCATAATAGTTTTGTGTTATGGATGAACTACTCCACTTGCACACAAAGTTTCAGATTATTTTGAATGTCCAAGTTGCCTAACCTCTCCTGTTCATATCAAAGAAATACTTATTAAAAAATTTGCAAGAATATTTCATTATTGGATGAGAATATAAATACATGTACAGTGGAACCTCGGTATACGACCTTAATCCGTTCCTGATGTTTGGACTTATACCGAACCAACCTTTCCCATAAGAAGTAATGTAAAAATGATTAATCCGTTCTCATGTTAAAAAAAAAATGGCTGGCTTGAAACACCTCGCTTTCCTGGCTAGTTCCTGCTTGATTTTTCATGAGATCAGCATGTATCTTTTTAGCTTTCGCGCAACTAAATGGTTGTGATACGCTGTCTCTAGCACACTGTTTTTCAGCTATCCAAAGCAAAAGCAATTTCTCAACATGATCTAATGTCTTCGATCTCTGTTTAGAAATTGATTTAACCCCTTTCGCAACGTTAGCAGATTTAACAATGTCTTCATTTTTCACGATTGTCAATATCGTCGTTTTCGGAATACGGTATGCAACAGTTAAAATCTCGAACACTCATGCCACCTTCGTATTTCTCAAAATCTTTTTTTTCAGTTCCATTGTGATTCTAGTCATTTTTTTACTTTTCTGTTTCTTTTCATTTGCCTTTTTGCAATTCATGATTAATAAAAATAATAAAATTTTACTTACAAATTAAAATCAGAAGAAATTTAACAAAGTTATAAACTGTGGCACCGCAAACGTCTAGTCTGGTCTAATCTAGTACACCGATAGTGCTACTTGTTCATAGATGGCGCGTATAATTGAATTAAGTCGTATACCGAACAAAATTTGTTTCGTCCAAACAGGACGTATTCCGAATTTGACGTATTCTAAAGCAGACGTATACCGAGGTACCACTATATTTGTTAATAAATTAAAAATAATTATTAGCAAATCACAATAAATATAACAAATAAAATATACCTACTTGTTATCATTATTACTTATATTACTGTTAAATCCCTTATCTGCACTGCCAGAACTATTTGTTTTGCTACGATAAGATGACATAAAAGGAGTCATGTCTAGGCACTGGGGAAAGGAAATAAAGCTTGAAATCTTTTTGTGGAAACGACTGGAGTGTTCAAATCGCTAAAAAAACAATGAATATAATTAATTAACTGAAAAAGATTCTAAAGGAAAAACAATGTAAGTACTTTTTTCCAATGTAAGAAATGTAAGAAATTTTACAATGTAAGAAATAATAATTCAGTGAGTGTATTTTTCTTTAAAACAAAAATTATCAATTATAGTTTCAGTTTGTTATACAGATTTCCCAACAAATTTAAACAACATTAATTTAAAACTATAAATTAAAACAAAAACAAACAGAACATATACAGTAAATTACTTTACAAAAAATTCAATATAAAACATCGCTTTAATAACAAAGAAATAACGGATGGTTATGATTAGTATTGAATGTTTAATAAAAACATTATTTATAACAATTTGAAAAGGCCAAAAGGTTGTTACTGGCATAAACAACAGGCATGAATAAAATAAATTATTTCTATTTTCAGTTATGATTAAATATACAGTATTAATAGTGTAACTTAATGATCAAATCTACTTAAATTAATTAATTTAAGCTTAAAAATCAAATTAAACAAATTACTTCCTGAACTGATAACTTTTTAAAAACTTTCAAACTGAACTTGGAGGATGTGATTTCCAAAACAAACATCACAACATGCACATTACAGAATATATTGATACACTAAAACAAAATCTCACAGCCAAAGTAGGTAGACTCAAATGATACAAAACATGTTTGCTACAAAAACAACAAAATAAATTATTTACAAACAATGAAAGCTCTTTTACAGACAAATTAGTATCAAAACAACCACTGATACACAGCACAGTGCCACACCAAAAGAACAACTCACAACCTATTGGTTTCTCTTTGGACCACTGCTGTCACACACAATTCTGATGCAGGATAAATCAAGGAGGAGAACAAAAACTTGTACAACATACCAACTATGCTCTATGCTGAAGTAAACACACATGACTTCCAATACAGTTTTAACAGAACACACCTGATGTAGACAACATTCACAATTTCTGGTACAAAAAATTTACATCACCAGGAACTAACTGAACAACTAATACATCATCATCAATCCACAAGACATGCCAAATTTCTTACTCAGGGCATCATCTACATGAAACTTAAAAACAACAATACCACAGACTCCACACAACACAGACCAATTACATGTCTTCCAACAGTCTACAAGTTATTGACATCCTGTATTGAAAACAAAATATACAAATTGTTTAACTACCTAAAAGGGATGGTGGACTAATAAACAAAAAATTGTTATGTCCTTCTAATCTGACTGTTCACCAGAGTTCAAGAATTACCCAGAAGTAATTCTGGTGAACAGTCAGATTAGAAGGACATAATAATTTTTTGTTTATTTTAGTCCACAAACCCCTTTTAGGTGGTTAGGTAAACAATCAATTAAGCTGACTAATATTGCCAAATTTATCTAAAATATACAAACATGCCAATGAACACAACTTTACAGAACAACAAAAAGATTATACATCTACAACAGCTGTAAATGATCAGGCTATATTTTGGATAAATAATTATAAATTAGAAATGAATTTGGCACTAGAGTGAGGCATTAGGCACCATCTCTTATTAAAATTAATAATTAATATTTAAGATTTCAATATTCCGAAAGCAACGTTCAAATATTTGTGTATTTATTACGTCATCAAGACGATAACAGCAGCGAGTCACTNCCCTGGTTTAATTGATCTTGTTTATTATGATAGTCTTTTATTACTTATAAAACATAGAAGACAGCAAAATAATATAAAAATATATGTGATTATAAAAGAAAGAATAGACTACAAATTATTTACCCTTCGCTATCTAGAACATCTTGAACACTAGCCCGAGTTATTAAGTGGTCATCACATTTGAACCATTGATCCCTGTGTTGTCGAATGTATGCAGTATAATGCCCTGTTTCTATGGTACCACTATGATTAACAACTGCAAATAGGCAATACCTGTCAAAATTGATATGTTGAAAATTAATGACAACATTAAACAGTTTTTAAATAAATATAAATTCATTAACATAACATTAATTTTATATATATAATTTCATTACAGAATTTGATATACTATTGCTATCAATAAAAATTTATACAAATGCAATTATATTGAAAATTTCAGTTCTTTTCTGTTAATGGGACACCAGTTGTAACTTTAATCCGATATGCAATATTATTGTCCACTAAGAATATCATGTTTAACTATTTAGCCCACTCAACTGTGCCATACTTGATGTTATATGTTTTACAGGGCTTGCCCTCACCTGGGAGCTAAAGTGCAAGTTATAGCAAGCACTGAAGTGTATGCCTACATGCAAAGCATGAAGAATAGGCAGTGTAATGATACATGTTAAAAACTGACCTTTGGAGGCAAATATCTCATGAAGGGTCAACAATTCTGGGATGGTGTAAAATCCCTCATTCAGAACTAGAATCTTACCTGTTGCTGTACGGCTAGCATCCCATTAACAAAAAAGTACCAAAATTTCTCTTCTAGTGAGAAATTTTATAATTAAAAATGATTTTATTTTTAAAACATCCTGACTGATGAAAAATATCACAATGAAGAACATTACATACTGGGTTAAATAAATATTTCTTTTAATGTAAACAAGGTTTGTTAAAACTTATATAAAAAAATATTACTTATGACTCAATTCAATATTTCTGAGTTATAGAATATAATAATATGAATGTGTTGCAATTCTTTGAAAATATATAAATCAGGTTTGTGAGTCAATTTATATATATATATATATATATAGATATACGTATTATACTCTGTAACACTACTAAACTAGAGCCTTATACCTCATTCGCCTTGGGGTGACCTCTCTCGACCGTTTCAATCTCAACTGAAACGAGGTTCAATCACGATCAACTTGAGAGAGTTCTTGAACTAGATCCAGTCATAAGAGAGATGTCACAATCCCACGCACGCGAGAAAATACAAGATGGCTGCAGAACACGTGTCGGGCTATCGACAGCAAAATAAAAAAGATATTGTATTTCGAAAGACGATGGCATCTGTCTATTATTAGATATATCGCAAGAAAAAGTATTGTATTTATTTCTAACCAAAACTTCCATTTTGTTTGTCGGTGTTCATGACTTACCGCCTAGTTATTTCAGTTTTATCGTCGTGTGTAACATCTGGGTTCTTCTCAAGTTGACTGCCTGTGCACAGTCAACTTGAGAAAAAAATTATTAAGGAAAAATTTTCTGTTAACAAACCCTTTGTTAAATATTTTGAATATCATCACTGAGTACACCTAGATGATGGGAAATCACATAGCAATGCATGGTCGGAAATGCTTTCCTGGAACTTGTTGCACGCATCATGGCAGCTGCTGGGGAAGTCCTGGACACGCCCAGTATTTTCGACCATGCGCCAGAGATGTGAGGCCTGCATCATGGCCCGGGGTTGTAATTTTGAACACCTTATTTGATTTTTGCTGTACTAAGAATAATAAACATGTTTTCTCACCCTGTTCGTGTCCTTCCTTTCTTGTGTTTTGTGTCATCACTACTGTGCCAGGAAAGTGTTTCTGACCATGCATTGTTGTGATTTCCCATTGTCTAGGTGTACTCTATCTCTCCTAAAAAATTGTAATCACTGTACTGATACACCCTGTATATATGTATCCTTAAAAAGAGTTTTGTTTTCAATAATAAAACTAATACGTTAATTTATATAATTTGCATATTTTATGTAAATTTTATCCCATTTATGCCCACTGGCATTGCTAGACTTATTAATAATTATTGATAATAATAATTTTACTTAAATAGTTATTATTTTCATGTTTAGTGACACAAAGTATTATATAACTTGTAATAGTGTATAGTATAGTAAACAGTAATCTATACAGTAATAGAGGGCAAACTGCTTAAGAAAATATTTATAAACTTTCAGCTATAAATGAAAATTTTTTTACTTTATTTTTATTATTATTTTTTTAACATAATTTTTAAAAAACTTTTCTTTTTTTTGAAAGTTTCAAAAAAAAAGTTTTTTTTTAAATTAATCAAGATTAGTTTCAAAAGAATCAAAATATAATATATTAATTAATATTTGGTCAATTGTTAGAATAGAATTAATAATTAATCAAATGTTCTAATTGAAACAAAATTATTACAGATGAAACCCAGAAAAGAATAACAATTCTACCTGAATTTATCACTAGTTATCAAAAGGTATTCTTTCGTCAAGTGTTTCCAGGAAGACTTTTGCAAGAAATTGATCAAAAAAATGCTAATGAGATTCTTGTTAGATCAACTCCACATAATGTAAGTTATGTTCTGAATATTTAATTCTTAAAAAATTATATTTTTTAATAAGTTTTTTTAAGAAATATGAAAAATATAAGTTAATTTTTTAAGAAGAAGGAAATTTTACAAGAGATAACTTTCAAGTGATTTAGTTCTTTTTAGATGTACAGTACATTATCTTTGCTAGGGATAAGATATATATTTGCTATTTATCAGGATTCAGGTTACTGATATTTTCATTTAAAATGCTATAAAAACTACAGTATATACTAGCAATTGCATTTTTCTGTATTATGGATGCTTACAAACCCCATTTATATGTTTCTCAGTTGTATGTTTTTCACAAAATATTTAAATATTTTCTGTATGGTATATTCTTCATTATAAATCACTTAAGCTGTACATTCTTCATTTATACAATTTTATACTTATATACTGTGTTTTTTGGTATCCTCCAGCTTTTATTTTCTTACTTATGCATTATTTGCTTCAAATGGAAAAATTTTAAGTGAAAAAGCAAATTATGTATTCATTTTAGGTGATCACAATGATAGTGAATCACCAGCAAATGCAAAAAACAGTGACTAACTAATAAGTAATATGATGCCATTTATGACATATTTTCTCATTTAGCAAATCACTCTGCTAGTCCAGCACAATGAAAATTTTCACTTTCTGCATTCTATAGTGTGATCCAATTTTGATAAGTGAATAAAAATCACTTTCTAGTTTCTAATTTATTTTCACTATTCACTGTCAGAATGACTCTTCATTCTTTTATGTGACTGGAGTTTTAATGGAAGGATACAACTGTGTGACAAGTCCATTGGAAAAAAAAAACAAGAAACAAGCAAAATTTGATCAATTTTTAAAAGTACATGACTTAATTTACTGTTTTATTTTTTGTTGTTTTATATGTTCAAATATATTATACATGTAAATTGAAACTTTTTTATTCATACTTACACATACAGATTCAGTTGTACTGTACTGTGTTAATTTATGCCATGCTGTACTTTTGTGGTGACTATATTCATTCTAAAAGCAATTACAGTAGAGCATCAATTATCCAAATACCGATCTACCGAAACATCAGTTTACCAAAAGCGTTCTAGTCTGCAAATTCAAATTTCTGCTAGTGCAGCACTCCCCTTCTCTGCCAACCTAAACTGTAGGCCTAGTTTAATGTACTACATTATGTAATGTATGTATTTGTAAGACATGTGTTACAAAATATATGCAGTACAGTTTTGTGTTTAATATATTTTTTTGTAAATGATCAGTGATCCGAACAACCCCAATCCCAAATTGTTTTAAATAATCGATGCTCTACTGTAAAAGGTTGTTTCACTTGTATGTTTCTCAGTTTCCTTGAAAAACATACAAACAAGATTTGACTGTAAATAAGATATNTTGTTTTTATATTTTTCAATATATTTATTTTGTTTGTAAAAAAATAAAGAAGAAATTTTTAAAGATACAATAGCCACAATTATTATTTTAAAAAGTTTACGTTAGGCTTAACATCGACAAAAATTCAACACAAAGTGACATGCAACAGAGAAAAATTTCAACATGGGATAGGTTAATATATTTTTTTATACATAATCGGTTATATGAAAAATAAGTTATCTGAACAACCCCAGTTCCCAATTGATTCGGATAAATGACATTCTACTGTACTTTTGTTTATATCTCGACATAATCGCCTTAAACATTGAGACATTTATCTCAGCATGACATTAGTTTGAACATCCCTTCATGGTACTGCTGCTTGCCAAGTTGCTTGAAATAGTCCAGAATGGTGTCTTGCAATTCCTCCTGATCCACAAAGCGTTTCCCGCCAAAAATTTCTTTAAAGGTCCGAATAAATGAAAATCTGATGGGGAGGTTAAATTTGGACTATACAGATGTTTCAGGACCTCCCAATTCTGCTGTGCCAACCACAGTTTGGTTTGATTTGACGTGTGGAGTATAGTCCAGATTTAGCCCCCTTGGATCTTCGTTTATTTGGATCTTTAAAGAAATTTTTGGTGGGGAAACACTTTGTGGATCAGGAGGAATTGGAAGACACCTTTCTGGACTACTTCAATCAACTTAACAAGCAGCAGTACCATGAAGGGATGTTCAAACTAATGTCATGCTGGGATAAATGTCTCAACGTTTAAGGTGATTATGTCGAGATATAAACAAAAGTATGTAGTGTTTATGGAATGTATTAAATATTTTCTTTAATTAAAAATGTTAGTGTAATTTTGGCCTGTACCTTTAATATTGGACTCCCCTTTGTGTGTGTGTGTGTAGTAGTAGTTCAAAATATCTTAATAATTGACTTCATATTTTAATAATTAATAATTAAATACAGATTTAGAAAAATTTTCTTTTATTTACTTACATAATTTCTTCTAGGTTTACAAGACCAGAACATTTAGGAAGTTCTGCTAAAATAAAATGCAGTAGCTGTCAAAGTTATCAGGAATCAACAAAGCAACTTACAATGAAAAAGCTCCCTGTTGTTGCTAGTTTTCATCTCAAAGTAACTATATGCTATTTAGTTTTTTTATTTTTGTAGTAGTACTGTGTTTCCCTGAAAATAAGGCATCCTCTGAAAATAAGACCTAGCAGAGGTTTTGCTGAATTGCAAAATATACGACCTCCCCCCGAAAATAAGACCTAGCAAAGTTTTTTTTAGTAGTAACGGTCATCCACAGATGGTTGGAAGTGGCCGTTGGCTTTTTGAAAGTACAGCCACCGATTGGTCAGCAGACAATCACACCACACAGCATGATTTGCAGAAGCCTATGGCTTGGGAATGACAGATTTGCATAAGGTTACGGCTGGTGATCGCTAATTGGTCGGCCGGGAATCACGACACATCACATTTGCATAGTGCTATGGTTCAGTAAGCACTAATTGGTCATCAATCCTGATGTCAATGCTATGAAAAGGTTAAATTGAAGCGAGAGTGGGAAGTTCACTCCAGCACGGGAACTTCATAAGTTCACTTTGGTTTTATTTAAGTTCAGTTTGACACGACTGGATATACGTCACTCTTGTTTAACTTAGACTTGGGAATTTTTTTGTTCAACAATAAATGTGAATTCTTCATGGAAAAATAAGACATCCCCTGAAAATAAGACCTAGCACATCTTTGAGAACAAAAATTAATAGACAGTCTTATTTTCGGGAAAACAGGGTAGTAGTAGTAGTTGTTGTTGTTGTTGTTTAATTTATTATTATTATGTTGGATTTAGTGAGTTATACTCAGTCGACACTGGCTGCTATGTACTATGCCAGACCAGAGTCAAGGCATAGCAACCAAAACAAGACAAAAATTAAATAAGGGTGTCAGTGTATGTGTCTGTATTCAGGAATTTCCTAACAATATGATATGTATTCAATATAGTGATCTTCTATAGTGTGATGTATGTGTTTCTTTTCAATTGTAATGTTCCCATGCTTTTGTGTAGTGTGTGTGGTATGACACCTGTAGAGGAGAGGACAACAGGTACAATAAGAACCTTATTCATCCTCCACAGATGCCTTATTTCCTGGGCGAGTTGTGTGTACTGGCTGATTTTTCAGTATACATGTTTTGTACATTGTGAGTATTTGAAATGGATATGTCTATAATGTATGTGATTTTATTGTGCTTGTCAATGAGTGATGGCTTGTCTGTTGTGGTAAATTATTTTCTCTGTGACTATGACTCTGTCATAGTACATTTTGTGCATGTTGTTTTTCAATACTGTCTGTGGAATGTATTTGTAATATGGTTTGTGGCTGTCTAATAATTTGTTTGTTTACAAGCTCTTAGTGTATTATATTTGCTACTTGATTATGTCTATGTAAATAATCTGTTTGTGCCAAGAGCTTGCAACTGGAAGTGATGTGTTGTATAGTTTCTGGCATGATGTGACATTTTCTGCATGTGTCATTTGTGAGTGTTGTATCTTTGAGTATGTGTTTTCTGTAGTTTTTAGTATTTATGACCTGATCCTGTATGGCAATCATGAATCCTTCTGTCTCCCCAAAGAGGCATCCCCAAGCTAACCAGCTGTTTGACGCAGTTATGTCAACAAAATCCTGGGCCAGGTCATAGGGATGCCTGCCATGGAGTGCTTATGAACTCACAATTGCTTTAATGGTGTCTATGCTATTTATACGTTGTAAGTGTAAATTTAATAGTGTGTTATTTGAGTCTGCTAGAGTTACTGCTTTATGTAACTAACTATGATGTTTCTTGTTTTTTGTAGAAAAACTCTTGCAGTGACTGTATTTGTTTGTAATGAAGGTTAACTATGTTGATTGCCATGTCTTCTATCGTTATGTGGAAGGGTTAATCTTTCTATGGCATATTTAGGATGATGATGTTTATGCTTAGCAAGTGTTGTTCTTGTTTTTGTTTGGAGTTGTTCACGATCTGTGTAGGTCCAATGCATAATTCCAAAAGAATACTGGGACAACATATGTGTTTATTGCTTTAACTGTGTTCTGAGAATAGCATTTAACCTACTTTGACATTCTTTAATTAATCTTTGCTTTATTTGTGTATGTTCTGTTAGTTTGGCCTGTTGGAATCCTAAATACTTGCAGAACTCGTCCTCCATGGATTCAATAACATCTCCATTTCCAAGTACAGAATTTTTTTTCAGGACTCCTTTTTCTATATGAAGTGTTTTACATTTGTCTAGGCTAAACTCCATTTGTATGTCCTTGGTGTATAAATATGTGATTTGTAGGAGCTGATGAAGTTGTTTTTGTGTGTAGATGCGTAAAGTTTTATGTCGTCCATGCACATGAGATGTGACAGTGTAAATCATGTTGTGTTTTCATGTCTGTTGATGTAACTATATTGCATGTTGTTTAACATGTTAGATAATGGGTTCAGGGCTAAACAGAACTAGAGGACTTAAGGAATTTCCTTGAAAAATTCCTTGCCTAATGAATATTTGGTTTGTTTGTATGGAAGTGTTATGAAGCCTGGGATGCATTGTTCTCTAGTGCTGCATAGTGTTTTGGAGGAATGCAATGAGTGATGGATGTACTTTGTTCATGTGTAGAATGTGTAGCAGCCAACTGTGTGGAACATTGTCAAATGCTGTTTTGTAGTGTGTATATATATATATACCATGTGTATGTTTCTGTGTTGTTTGGGTGCTTGCTGTGGAATGACTGAATCTATGAGTAACTGTTGTTTCCATCCCCTGTGATTTCTACAGCAATCTTTTTGTTAAATATACACGACCATTGAAATCTGATACGTTAAGTTAATACATTTACAACAGCCATAAATGATCGGGCTATATTTTGGATAAATAATTATAAATTAGAAATGAATTTGGCACTAGAGTGAGGCATTAGGCACCATCTCTTATTAAAATTAATAATTAATATTTAATTAAATAATTTAGAATAAACTGGAAGAAAAGAATTGGCCCAAAGCGGGACTTGAACCCACAACTCCCGCATACCATGCGGATGCATTGGCAGTTATGCTACCCGGAGTTGTGGGAGTTGCGTGTTCAAGTCCTGTTTTGGGCTGATTCTTTTCTTCCAGTTTATTCTAAATTATTTAATTAAATATTATTAATTTTAATAAGAGATGGTGCCTAATGCCTCACTCTAGTGCCAAATTCATTTCTAATTTATAATTATTTATCAAAAATATAGCCCGATCATTTATGGCTGTTGTAAATGTATTAACTTAACGTATCAGATTTCAATGGTCGTGTATATTTAACAAAAAGATTGCTGTAGAAATCACAGGGGATGGAAACAACAGTTACTCATAGATTCAGTCATTCCACAGCAAGCACCCAAACAACACAGAAACATACACATGGTATATATATATATACACACTACAAAACAGCATTTGACAATGTTCCACACAGTTGGCTGCTACACATTCTACACATGAACAAAGTACATCCATCACTCATTGCATTCCTCCAAAACACTATGCAGCACTAGAGAACAATGCATCCCAGGCTTCATAACACTTCCATACAAACAAACCAAATATTCATTAGGCAAGGAATTTTTCAAGGAAATTCCTTAAGTCCTCTAGTTCTGTTTAGCCCTGAACCCATTATCTAACATGTTAAACAACATGCAATATAGTTACATCAACAGACATGAAAACACAACATGATTTACACTATCACATCTCATGTGCATGGACGACATAAAACTTTACGCATCTACACACAAAAACAACTTCATCAGCTCCTACAAATCACATATTTATACACCAAGGACATACAAATGGAGTTTAGCCTAGACAAATGTAAAACACTTCATATAGAAAAAGGAGTCCTGAAAAAAAATTCTGTACTTGGAAATGGAGATGTTATTGAATCCATGGAGGACGAGTTCTGCAAGTATTTAGGATTCCAACAGGCCAAACTAACAGAACATACACAAATAAAGCAAAGATTAATTAAAGAATGTCAAAGTAGGTTAAATGCTATTCTCAGAACACAGTTAAAGCAATAAACACATATGTTGTCCCAGTATTCTTTTGGAATTATGCATTGGACCTACACAGATCGTGAACAACTCCAAACAAAAACAAGAACAACACTTGCTAAGCATAAACATCATCATCCTAAATATGCCATAGAAAGATTAACCCTTCCACATAACGATAGAAGACATGGCAATCAACATAGTTAACCTTCATTACAAACAAATACAGTCACTGCAAGAGTTTTTCTACAAAAAACAAGAAACATCATAGTTAGTTACATAAAGCAGTAACTCTAGCAGACTCAAATAACACACTATTAAATTTACACTTACAACGTATAAATAGCATAGACACCATTAAAGCAATTGTGAGTTCATAAGCACTCCATGGCAGGCATCCCTATGACCTGGCCCAGGATTTTGTTGACATAACTGCGTCAAACAGCTGGTTAGCTTGGGGATGCCTCTTTGGGGAGACAGAAGGATTCATGATTGCCATACAGCATAAATACTAAAAACTACAGAAAACACATACTCAAAGATACAACACTCACAAATGACACATGCAGAAAATGTCACATCATGCCAGAAACTATACAAAACATCACTTCCAGTTGCAAGCTCTTGGCACAAACAGATTATTTACATAGACATAATCAAGTAGCAAATATAATACACTAAGAGCTTGTAAACAAACAAATTATTAGACAGCCACAAACCATATTACAAATACATTCCACAGACAGTATTGAAAAACAACATGCACAAAATGTACTATGACAGAGTCATAGTCACAGAGAAAATAATTTACCACAACAGACAAGCCATCACTCATTGACAAGCACAATAAAATCACATACATTATAGACATATCCATTTCAAATACTCACAATGTACAAAACATGTATACTGAAAAATCAGCCAGTACACACAACTCGCCCAGGAAATAAGGCATCTGTGGAGGATGAATAAGGTTCTTATTGTACCTGTTGTCCTCTCCTCTACAGGTGTCATACCACACACACTACACAAAAGCATGGGAACATTACAATTGAAAAGAAACACATACATCACACTATAGAAGATCACTATATTGAATACATATCATATTGTTAGGAAATTCCTGAATACAGACACATACACTGACACCCTTATTTAATTTTTGTCTTGTTTTGGTTGCTATGCCTTGACTCTGGTCTGGCATAGTACATAGCAGCCAGTGTCGACTGAGTATAACTCACTAAATCCAACATAATAATAATAAATTAAACAACAACAACAACAACTACTACTACTACCCTGTTTTCCCGAAAATAAGACTGTCTATTAATTTTTGTTCTCAAAGATGTGCTAGGTCTTATTTTCAGGGGATGTCTTATTTTTCCATGAAGAATTCACATTTATTGTTGAACAAAAAAATTCCCAAGTCTAAGTTAAACAAGAGTGACGTATATCCAGTCGTGTCAAACTGAACTTAAATAAAACCAAAGTGAACTTATGAAGTTCCCGTGCTGGAGTGAACTTCCCACTCTCGCTTCAATTTAACCTTTTCATAGCATTGACATCAGGATTGATGACCAATTAGTGCTTACTGAACCATAGCACTATGCAAATGTGATGTGTCGTGATTCCCGGCCGACCAATTAGCGATCACCAGCCGTAACCTTATGCAAATCTGTCATTCCCAAGCCATAGGCTTCTGCAAATCATGCTGTGTGGTGTGATTGTCTGCTGACCAATCGGTGGCTGTACTTTCAAAAAGCCAACGGCCACTTCCAACCATCTGTGGATGACCGTTACTACTAAAAAAAACTTTGCTAGGTCTTATTTTCGGGGGGAGGTCGTATATTTTGCAATTCAGCAAAACCTCTGCTAGGTCTTATTTTCAGAGGATGCCTTATTTTCAGGGAAACACAGTACTACTACAAAAATAAAAAAACTAAATAGCATATAGTTACTTTGAGATGAAAACTAGCAACAACAGGGAGCTTTTTCATTGTAAGTTGCTTTGTTGATTCCTGATAACTTTGACAGCTACTGCATTTTATTTTAGCAGAACTTCCTAAATGTTCTGGTCTTGTAAACCTAGAAGAAATTATGTAAGTAAATAAAAGAAAATTTTTCTAAATCTGTATTTAATTATTAATTATTAAAATATGAAGTCAATTATTAAGATATTTTGAACTACTACTACACACACACACACAAAGGGGAGTCCAATATTAAAGGTACAGGCCAAAATTACACTAACATTTTTAATTAAAGAAAATATTTAATACATTCCATAAACACTACATACTTTTGTTTATATCTCGACATAATCACCTTAAACGTTGAGACATTTATCCCAGCATGACATTAGTTTGAACATCCCTTCATGGTACTGCTGCTTGTTAAGTTGATTGAAGTAGTCCAGAAAGGTGTCTTCCAATTCCTCCTGATCCACAAAGTGTTTCCCCACCAAAAATTTCTTTAAAGATCCAAATAAACGAAGATCCAAGGGGGCTAAATCTGGACTATACTCCACACGTCAAATCAAACCAAACTGTGGTTGGCACAGCAGAATTGGGAGGTCCTGAAACATCTGTATAGTCCAAATTTAACCTCCCCATCAGATTTTCATTTATTCGGACCTTTAAAGAAATTTTTGGCGGGAAACGCTTTGTGGATCAGGAGGAATTGCAAGACACCATTCTGGACTATTTCAAGCAACTTGGCAAGCAGCAGTACCATGAAGGGATGTTCAAACTAATGTCATGCTGAGATAAATGTCTCAATGTTTAAGGCGATTATGTCGAGATATAAACAAAAGTACAGTAGAATGTCATTTATCCGAATCAATTGGGAACTGGGGTTGTTCAGATAACTTATTTTTCATATAACCGATTATGTATAAAAAAATATATTAACCTATCCCATGTTGAAATTTTTCTCTGTTGCATGTCACTTTGTGTTGAATTTTTGTCGATGTTAAGCCTAACGTAAACTTTTTAAAATAATAATTGTGGCTATTGTATCTTTAAAAATTTCTTCTTTATTTTTTTACAAACAAAATAAATATATTGAAAAATATAAAAACAAAAAAAAATTATACTTTAGAAGTTAATCTAGTATCAAAAACGTTTGATTCAGCACGACACACAGTCCTCAGAAAAACACCACACAAAAGTGCCAGTGCTGCCAGCTAAAACACATACATCAACAAAAAAAATATTGGAGTAGCCCAAGATATAGCTAAAGATTGCAGCACCACTGCTCCAGCGAAAATTTAAATTTGCCGACTGGAATTCTTTCAGATAAACGACGCTCCACTATATGTAGTTTTTTGTGGAATGTATTAAATATTTTCTTTAATTATAAATGTTAGTGTAATTTTGGTCTGCACCTTGATATCAGACTCCCCTCATATATAACAAAAATATACTTTGCACTGATCTCCATATTTTGTGTGCTTGTGTGTATATGTATATGTGTATATGTATGTATATATTACATATATGTATATATTCTACATTAATTTAATTTACAATACAGTCGACCCCCCTATAAGATCATTGATTTTTCCGTTTTATCTGAATTACATGTTGTACGAGTCACTTAGATTTTACAAATACGTGTGCCGGACTGTGAATGGCTCACATATTTGTAAAATCTAAGTGACTCGTACAACATGTAATTCAGATAAAACGGAAAAATCAATGATCTTATAGGGGGGTCGACTGTATTAACATAGGCATATGCCACTTACAGTAATTGATTGCATGAATATCATAGTGTTCAGTAAGATATTGAAAGTTGAACTTTGACATCTAGTAGTACATAAAATATTATATTTTTTCAGATTTTCTAATAACATACTTTATCTGCATTTTAAACTGTATCATTTATTTTGAAAAAAATCCATTTCTAATTCTCAAACATTTTATTTCAGTGAGTATATCAATTGAGCCAATTTAGATATACTATATGATAAGTAAAACAACTTATAAGAATTTTCTAATCTTTTTATATATACATTACATGAAAATAATGTGTCTTAAAAAAGTTAAAACATATTGTTTATTATTACCTTTCTAAACAATCTATTAATGATGATGGCTCAGCATCTTCTTGTCCATCTCCAATTCCACATTCTAGTAATAAAATAAATTATAAGGAGTTTTTGATTTGAAATACAATATTTTTATGAATTATTATAAAATATTATTTATTAATATATTATTTCATCAGTAAAATATAAGGGGGAGGTCCATTGACTATGGTATGCTTGTTCAATATACAGCCTCTGTAGCCCTGACCAAGTTAATATTTATATATAATGAATATAGATATAGATGATAATATATTATATTGCATTGGTAGGCATTTTTATAGATGAAATACAGCTAAAAAAGATAAAAAAAAAAAGGTTTTGTTTTAGGAGTTGGAAATTGGCTGATCCATTTTACATTGTTTTTTTTTGGGAAAATTTGATTCGATTTGAGAATTTTTTCAGAACAAAAAAAAAAATTTGTTTCCAGACAACTTTTAGAAACAAATTAAGTTCATATAAAATGTAAAATAATATAAAATGAAAGATTTTAAATTTAAGTTTTTTATTCTCAGAAGAAAAAAGAAATTCTATTAACTAACATAATTTTTTTATTTATATTTATTACCTGATGTATTTTCAGTTGAACTTGAAGCTTGAAGATGAGTGTTTGGCCCAAGATCTAGTGAAATATCCCAAAATGGATCTATTGTTGTAGACACTGCTCTGTAATTATTAAGAAGTTAATCTTATTTTTAAAATATGACAAGCAAAAAATAATATGAAAAAGCATATTAAATTTATTTAAAGAGAATAATGAAGTAACAATATTTTTCTTTGAATAATACTCTGTATTTAACTATTATTTAAAAAAATATTTTTAGATTAGTCTCTAAATATCTATTAAAGGAAAATTTAGCAAAAGACACAAACTAAACTATGTAAGAAAGCAAAGTAGAGAATTTATTTGATTATTATTGATTAAATTTATTGACTCCCTTTAAACAATTACTCTAAACATTATTATTTTTTTATTCTTTCTTCTGGACAAATGGAAATCTACTATACAATTTTAAGAATTAAATAATATAAGCAATTAACAAGCCATAACTATAATATTAAAAAAGTGCACATTCATTTTATGAAGTATAATTCATTCAAAACTTAACATATTCCATACAAACAATGTCTCTGAGCATCCTACACTGCCTTGCTAAATATAGTGAAAATGCACATCCTCAAAGTTTGATTATTGTTAGGGGAAATTCTATCCTTTGTTTATAACAAAGTTTATTTTTATTGTTCACTGCACACTTCATTCAATATAGTTCATCCCTTTTATATTAATATTAATGCTATATATGGAGCTAAAGATTCCTTGTTTAGAAGTGCAGCAAACCCTAGAATGATGTCTGGCCAGTGGCTGTTTGGAATTTTGTCCAGTGTTTTCTTCTTGTTACTCAATTCATTACTTAATTTTGAAAATCGCTACTTTTTGCTGACTGTCTTTTTGTTTATCTTGTCATTTTAATAATTCTGATGAAGAATATAACTTCCAACTTACTAATTCCAACTTACAATTAGCCTTGACTAGTTTTATCGTCAACTTCCTTTTTATCGTCAACTTTTTGTTGACTGTCAAGGAATACCTCCTTTATTCTTACAAGAAATACCTTGTAAGAATATATAATTAATATATAAGTTGTAAATAGAACATGGAAGTTGTTTATTTTCAAATTAATACTACTCTCTATGCATCATGAATCCAGGCAGGCATTGAAATTTTTGTAAGGTTTTTATGAATACCTTAAGTATTTATTAATCTGCTGCATTAATGATATTCTATTTTATGATTTTAGTAACAAATTAAAAATATTCACTTATACAAAAAGTTTCATTAGTCAAAGAATAATTAGTGTTCTAAGTGAAATTCTTACTTGCAAGCTTGGCATATAACATCAGACTGAAGTCCTCCAGTAAATATTTGATCAATAATACAGTTACAATGATGAGGATTACTACTTGATAAACCATTGGTTCCTAAAATAATAAAATATTTATTTTAATATATTATACAATATAATTGCATCTAAAAATTGTATATCATATTTATTAATAGACATTGTTAATTTATTTTACTTTTAATTTTTTTTAATAACAAAAGTTAGATATTCCAGATTTTATTCTATAATTCACATATATTAATCATACAGAAATTTTGATCAACAATCAGAACAAATGCAGATGTTAATTGTTTTTAATTTCAAATCCATAAATTTCAGATTATGAAATATAAAAGTAATTATTTTATGTGCACTCATTATAATACAGAGTATTTTTGAATAGAAAAAACTTTTCTATGATTCATTATCAATTTGATTCTGTTCTTCCATCAAGTCAAATAAAAATCATCAATGTTACAACCAAACATGATTATAACACTTATATTCTAAGAAAAAGAAATGATAAATGTATGTCAATTTATAATCACTTAATAAATAATTATATTTATATTAGAAAACTAATAATTTTATTTTATTCTCAACATAGGTCAAGCTAATGTTTTGGAATTATTTCAAATATATTGGAATATACACATATAAGATTTAAACTTAAAATGATTAAACTTTGATATACATATTTGTTAATTTATTTAATACTAGCTTACCCGTCATGCATTGCTGCAATCTCAGAAGAAATGAAATTCAAGCAAACTCGTTATAATAAAATTCAATTTACATTTTATCATTTTTATTGAAACTTATTATTATAACTTTCAATAAAAATGATTTGCTTGAATTATTATTCATTTTCATCGGGAAAACATTTCAAAGTATCATTTCAATTCTATTTATTTATTGGAGTATTTTGTCTTTATTGTAATTTGTCTTTTTAAATTATTTTGAGTTGATATTAAAATTTGGAAAAGGGGATCCCTAGATCGGTAAAATAGGAGAATTTCCTCCTACAACTTTGGCTGTTGTTTAGGATACAGTTAAGGTTTTAACAAAGTTTGAGCGAATACATAATTAGCAAAAAATAGTTGAAATAAAGTGATTAAACAAAAATTATTACAAATATCGTAAATAGCAGTTCACAAATGCATATATAGAGATATTTTTTAAAGGGGTGCATAGACTACTNGTGAAGGTATAAACTGATGGTGGAACAAAGGGAGAAGGAAAATGATACTAAAACTTAACTTTCATAACATAATGTAACAATAACTTAGAAAAGATTTAAAAAATTATTGTTGTTTTATGTATATATTGTGTTTTTTAATTTTTATTCACTACTTTTTGCTTTCTTTCCTTCACTTCCACCAGCACTTTGACTGGATAGAGGTTGCTTGGTAAAATACCTTTCCTAAGAAGTTTTGCTTTGCCTACTTTTTAAAATGTTTCTAAAATGACTTTGGCAAATGTCATTACTCCGGTAAAAAGCAGCAACACGGCCACTGTGAACCTTTTTGGGATGTTTCTTTTCAATAAAATCAGTCACTTTCTGATAATACCTCAAGATTTCCTTTATCGAGCGAGATCCTTCCACAACGAAGCAAACACACGGACTGAGACCAATGAACAGAAGTGAATAAAAAATGGCGCAGCAAACTAATGTAACATTGTATGGTCAGTTTTTGTTCGTATCGTGAAGCAAAAATATGTTTGAATTTCATGTCGTATCCTGACAATTTCGTATGCTGGGGGTGTTCGTAACCTGAGGTACCACTGTATATAGATAAATGGATTAAAACCTCATTTTAAAAATAACAACAGACTAATTTTAAGTACTAGACAAATTTCCCATTTCTATTGCTATCTAATAAGTCTATGATGTAATATTCATAGCATAAATGTTATCATTTATAAACTATTTCATTCCATGTTTTAAATATATTTAACATTAATTTAATTGTTTTGTATTAAAACAACATAGTTATCTCTCTCTTTTTTTTTTTTGTGCTATAGTAGTGATAATAAATATCTTTCATTAAGGTGAATCAAATTTACTTGAAAAATAGAATGAAACAATATGTAAATGATATATTTCAGTTCTTTTTACCTCTATGTCCTTAATATTTTAATTTTGTTTTTAGATTGCCCATACAGACCTTGTTTATAAGTAGGACTCATTTTACTGGTGTAGTTTATAACTAGCAAAGAGAAGAAGTTTTAATCAAAAGGTTGTAAGAAGTTTTAATCAAAAAATTGTAAGAAGTTTTTAGAGAAAAATCCCACGAGGAGGCAAGAGAAAGAAAAAAAGCAGAGGACACTAGTTGTTTTCAAAACAAAGAAGAAAGATGGATGCCTAATCGTTGTAATTAAATTTGTTTTTTACAAATTTAATTACAACGCATTTGGATCTAACCTTTCACCCTCTTCTTTACAACCAGTAACCATGTGGGGCAGATTACATAATGATTTTAAAAGCTAACTACCAGTATTTCTCACACCTATGCCATGGTTTTACAAAGGGTTTACAGACTGATACCTGAATTGAACCTAAATTCAAACTTGACCCAAATGGAGTAATCAACCTTTAATGATTGAGAATCCTTACAAATTAAAAAAATTTGTTATATAGAAATTTAACTATTATTTAGAAGCAATATTAATTATATTTTTGGTTAAAAGAGCAGTGTACAATGCAAAAATTTGTTATGTGGAAAAATTCACTATATAGAAGTTTGTAATATGGAGTTTGATTGTATTTTAATTCATTTATACTATAATTTGTTTTTCATCTACATATATATTAATACTTTCAATAAGGTTTTTTTTTATTAATCAGTGGTGTACATATGATGATAGGGAAGCTGTGCCGGCCCTGGATAGAATCATTGAAAGCATTATACAATATTTTGGTGTGTAGCATCCACAAGCTAAACCATGTGAGGTTGGTGCTCTGTAAAGTGCAGCGCAAATCTAGCTGATTTACACGATTCAGATATTTTCACTATAAAAGCTATCCTGTATTTGACAATATGGTGCTTCCATTGGAAATATGCATATACGAATTTATATTTGAATATACAATAGCAATCTTATCATTGTTTTTCATATGCAGTATAGAAATTTGTAATAAGATACATAATGCAGTTATAATAAAATATTAATTTTAATTAATTCAAAGTACAAATATGAAAATAATTGTACAATATGTATTTATATTTTAGAAAATACAAGGGAAGCGGTGGTGCTTCCACAGCTTCCATGGATGGCACGCCACTGCTATTAACATTTTATTAAATTGCATTTAACTTTTTTATGTCATAAAATATTAATTTAAAATACCTTTACAATGCCGATGCAATACATCTAATGTAGCTATAAAAAATTCATGAGCATCTTGTTGTTCATAACCAGCTAGATGCCTGGCATGTGTCCATACAAGATGGAGTAATCGGTATGGAATGTGAGGAGTGCTTTTCCCTGAATAAAACTATAAAAAATTTATCTAAAAAATATATCAATAAAAATACATATTTATCTGAAAATACATACTATACATATAACCAAAATTATTATATCTGAAAAATATTTATATTGAAAAAGTTATTATAATAATTTAAACTAATGATTTCTATTAGAAGTAAATACAGTAAAATTTCACTTTGTTGCCACCTTATTTAAGTAGCCATGATAAGTGTCATGAAATGACATTTATCTCCATTTATGTGGTCAATAGAACAGGAAAATCCTGCATTTCTAAACTAAACATATTGTAAAGTGCTTTAACACTAAACAAAACTGAACTTTGCTGCTATAGTTTTAGAATGGTTTGATGAGATATCCTCTAATAGATGGCATTCAAATAAAATAAAATTATTTACACTAGACAAATTAAATTAATCTTCAGAATTTAGTAAGAAGAAAACAATTATATATTTGTTCAATAATTTTATACAAAATCTGATCACATTTTGTAAAAATATAACTATTGTAAATCAATGATGGTCTATGTCATGGATAAGTCACTTGCAACAGTCAACAAAGTTGATACGTCTGATGTAAAAGCCAATTTTATTAACTTGGACATTTTTATGTATTTATTGACTTCTGTTTAAATTTTTTTTTTTCTGAATTCTCCTGTTAAAATACAAAATTTAATGAAAACCTTTACTACAATTTCATAAACAAATTGATTCCATTAGAGTACTGATTCTGTCTATGAGTAGTAAACAGTTGAACTGTACAATACTTGAATGAACTCTACTGCAAACAGTTTGCAGTAGAGTTCTACAGTTTCACTCTACATACGTCCTGTTTCAGTACTCGGTATAACAAAGAATGACAGTGTGATCATAATTAAAGATAAGATATTCAGAGCTCTTTGTTGGAAAAACTATTGGGCAAATTTCAATCAAATTTCAAATATACAGGGTGATTCAAAAGTCACAGAAATTTTTAAAAATTTATAACTCACAAACTATTTACAGTAAGATGATGCAGTTTTCACAGATATGATAAAAAAAAGCAGGATTTTTTTAGATGTAATAAAAATTTTAGTATCAAAATAGTTACATTTTTTGACATAGATGGTGCTGTAGTATTTGTAAATTTGTTAAAATAAGAATAAAATAATAAAAATGTTCTTAGTGTAAGCTCTAATAACAATTACACAAATTATGTAATCTTATCAAGTGCCATCTATGGCAAAAAATGTAACTATTTTGGTATTAAAATTTTTAATACACATAAAAAAAATCCCACTTCTTTCTAAGCATTTCTGTGAAAACTGCATCATCTTACTGTAAGTAGATTGTGAGTTATTAATTATTTAACATTTCTGTGACTTTTGAAATATCCTATATATTATATATACATACATACATACACAGTAGAGCATCGATTATCCGAATGTCGATCAACTAAAACGTCAATTAACCAAAAGCTTTCCAGTTGGCAAATTTAAATTTCCGCTAGTGCTGTGGCACTGCAATCTTTGGCTATGTTTTGGGCTACCCCAATATTATTTTTGTTGGTGTGCGTGTTTTAGCTGGCAGCACTAGTGTGACTATGAAAGGATACTTAAGTATGTGCCAGGATTTGAACAAATTTCAACATGGGATAAGTTAATATATTTTTTTGTACATAATCAGTAATCTGACAAATCGATTTNCAAGTGTGCAAAATCATGACCAATAGCCTGATTATGATCATTGACAGTGCTTCCATGATTACGCAAGTGATTTTGACATTTATGTTGGAACTATATAGGATTTTCTCCTATAACTTGGAGTACCAGAAATATATTGCCAATGGGTATCCCACATGCTAACTGAACATCACAAGGAACAGTAAATGGACTCCAGCTTACAGTATTTAGGGTTCGGACCTGTCCAGAGCCTCACAAAGGCATCATAAAATATTCTTCATAATTCATTGGCAAATGAACAATCATGGTGCTCATTTTGCCTAATTAATCATTAACTTCATATTTGTAATCACGTTTGTAATTGAAGTAAAACTATTGCACTATCTTTCTTAACTCCTGAAATTTGCACTACATTTGCATCAAAGTTTACTATAGTTGTTGAATTTTGAAGTAAAAATTTTTCCTGAAAATTGAAACCACATACTTAGGACAGTGTGTGCAAAGTTTGGTTGAAATTTGTCCAATAGTTCTTTTTACAGAAAGTTCTGAATTCTTACTCTATTGTGCCTACTTAATATGGCATATTATCTTTTTGCTTACTTTTACAATCAATATTTAACTTATAGCAAGATTCAGTATGGTACTCTAAATACAATTTTGTATGTCAATTTTTCATAGATAGGCTTACAAGTGAGATTTTACTGTATTTCTAAGATCCTGTTAAATTAAAAAAAGTTAATCATCACACATTTGTTACAATAAATATTAATGTATTTTANTCGTCTCCAATTAACGATTTCTAGTTCCAACTCAACATCCTCCTGAAAGGGCTTCCTTTTAGTCTCTCTTTAGCCATTGAACACAGAAATATCCTGGAAATTGAATAAATCCAGGTTATATCGAATACTTTGCTATTTTGATAAAAGATATGATATTTTTTAACCCCATTTGTGAAACTATTAATGTAAATTTTATTTACTTTCGATAAGAACGCTTTATGTATACTTCTTATGTGTTTCAACAATAAATGGAAACGACAAAAATACACCTGAATTATTAATTCAGGCTTCATTCGTCTCGCTTGTACATTTTAACATCAAAAATCAGATTTTCATCTTTTAACAATTCCATAATTTCTTTCAGCTATTTTTTGTCAATATTATATACATATATGTATATAATACATATATGTATATAATATATATGTATATATATACATATATGTATATATGTATATGTATAATATATATGTATATATATACATATATGTATATAATAAATAAATAATTGATAAATATGATAAATAGCATGATTATGGTCAAATACAAAAACATTAGAAAGGTTGCGGCCAACGTTTTCATTGCGAAAATGTCGGCTGCAACCACTCTATTAGCTAAACTAAATTTATCTTTGCTGGAATTTTATGGCAATATTTCTTATAATACTACCAAATCATGAATTTGCACTTTAGTATTTTCTATTATAAAGCATTCTCATGATTGTAAAACTAATTTGTTCAATTTGATAAGTTCACAGATAGATTAAATAATTTAAATTATTTAATTAAATATTATAATTATTAATTTTAATCTGAGATGGCACCTAACGCCTCCCTCTAGTGCCAAATGCATTTGTAATCTATAATTATTTATTCAAAATTACAGCCCGATGATTTACAGCAGTTGTTAGTGTGTTATTGCTTTACATTGGGTTAATAGGGTTGTTTATATATGTAGTCTATGATATTATGTACAGTTGACACAGTTTAAGGAAGGTTATATCATTGAACTGAAGAAAGCACAATGGCTATTTTGACCTGACTGTGAGGTGTTGGAGGCAGTGAATCAGCACACACAATACATGGTGGCCAAGTTTTGGGCACTCCAGACACACCACCAAGCAAGATGATCATCTAATCATGAGAAAAGCACAAGCAGCTTCAATAGCTTTTTTGTCTATTATCCAGATAAAAGTGGAAGCCTCTTTAAAATCCTGTCTCTTTTTGTACCATTAGCAGATGTAGCAGAGGCAATTTACAAAAACAGCAACTGCTATCTGTCCTACGAAGCTCAAAAACATTTGTGGAAAGAAGATTTTTTCACGCAAATTACACCGGTAACAGGTTCAGTATTTAGTATTTCATCCCCAGTGTCAGAGTGAAGTTTAATTTACTGTCCTACTGTTAGCATTCCTACATCATTAGATTAATTTGCAGTGATGCTGTAACAGCAGAGAAGAATGAATAGCTATGGACTGACAATACATTGTCTTTAGCAAAAAATCCTGGGGCCATATTCTGGTCACCATCTCTGGTCTCTTGTCTCTCATAAGCCGGTAGCTGATTAGCTAATCCAAATGATTAGCCAATCAGCGACCAGCTTGTGACAGATGAGAGACCAGAGACAGTGACCAGAATATGGCCTCTGGAATCTGTTTGGAAACAAACAACCACCATGTTAGAGTGTGGAAGACCACTAGGAAGTGAATCAATCTTATCTTTACCATTGAGTGGCAGACTGCTCCCATTGCTGGCATGCTGTCTGAGGAACCATTTGTATGAGTTACATTACCCATAGTGGTGGTGGAAGAAACATTGATGGCACAGCACTACATCCAGAAAATGCTTCAAATGAAACCCATTTAAAGTGTGCCACAAGATGAGTTGAAGTTTGGAATGCAAATGCTAAAGTGAAACCATATATGTGGTGCATGCACAATTCTTAAATTTTCCACTGGCTTCATATTTAGATGCATGGCATTATGTTGGCGATGGCTGGTGTGGTTAGAAACCTGTCCAAGCAGGATCAGCAAACAGTAATTCAGTTTTTAACAGCTAAGGGATGCAAAGCAGTGGAGATTCATTGGAGAATGGTTGCTGTGTGAAGAGAAAAGAGTATGTCAAAGATGACTGTTATTGATTGATTGCAAATGTTCCAAGAGGGCTGAGAGGAAACAGCAGATTTGCCATGTTTTAGCCAAGTGTGCAAAATCATGACCAATAGCCTGATTATGATCATTGACAGTGCTTCCATGATTACGCAAGTGATTTTGACATTTATGTTGGAACTATATAGGATTTTCTCCTATAACTTGGAGTACCAGAAATATATTGCCAATGGATATCCCACATGCTAACTGAACATCACAAGGAACAGTAAATGGACTCCAGCTTACAGTATTTGATGCACTACAGTAACAAAGGTGACAATTCCTATGGTGCATAGCATCAGGAGATGAAACTTGTTCACTACGTTTCATCTCCTTCCAATAGGAAAGTCTGCAACATGCAGTGGCTCACCCAAACCTAAAGAAATTCAAAACACAGCTGCCACCCAAAAAGGCTATGCTGAATGCATTCTTCAACATGCAGAACCCATCTTACTGGAGTTTAAAGACTCCAATGATCAATACCCACCAGTATAATCAATAATCTGCATATGACTAAAAACAAGTGACCTGGCATGCTGTTTTCAGGAGTCATCATTCTCCATGACAATGCATAGCCATACATCATGAGGGTAATTGTTGATGCACTAGCCCATAAGAAATGGGAGGTTCTTGAACATTCTGCACACAGTCCAGATTTGTCACCATGTGACTCATCTTTTCAGACTGTTAAAGAAATTCCTAAAGGAAGAACGATTCAACACTGATGAGGACGTAAAGGACACAGTTCAGGATTAATTCAAGCAGCAACCAAAATCTTTCTTTGAAGACAGAATTCATTGCTTACCAAAACAATAGGATGCCTGCTTAAATGCCAAGGTGATTTCTTATGAGAAACACTGTATACAGTAAGCTTCATTAAATACTAGTCTTTTTATTTGCTTGTGTTTGATCTTTCCTTTCTTCCTTGTCTGATAGCTATGCATCTTGAATGTGTTTCATTTAAAAAAAAACTTATATTTGTATATAAATATAAAATACAACAATTAAGGAATTAATATTAATAAAAACATTAAATTTTCATTGTCTTTTATTTACCTCTTGGAAGAGCCTGGACATTTCACACACCAGGCACATGGAAGGATCATCTTGGAACTGGCAGACATGGCGATCAGCAAGAAAGTAATCTCGAAGAAGAGGGGTGTGCGTCAGAGCTTGGACAATACAATTCATAAAACAAGTGTTTCCTAAATTTATCAATCCACGTAGGCCTAAAATGCAAATAATTTTAACCTTTATAAAAAAAATAATATATTAAAAAAATATTTTGATATAAAAAAAATTGTTAGTTATTCATTATATAAGCATCAGTTTTATTTTAATATTAGTAGAATTGCCCAATACTTTATTGGTTTTGAATAATCAAAAATTTAATAAACATAAATATGGCTAATTCTCAAATCATTTCTATTATAACTTGTTCAAAACAATTATATTTTGGAAATCATACTCTATTAGTGGGTTTTTGTAACAAGATAGTTAACAATTGAATTTTAGTAAATAATTCTGTGTTAAAATTTTATATAATACACAATAAATAAATTTATAAATTTTTATAAGATTAAAAAGATTTGAACTGTTTATAAATTTCAAATTATCTAATGCCTGAGTAATTGAGGTAGCTAATGTTGGTATCTGATAATGTTAATATCTGAATGAGCAATTATTTATTGTGACATCACAATGCTGGGCTGAAATTTTTAAACATATTTTTAATTTATTTAATTTAAAATACATGCTCTCCAACTCAAGTTAGTAGTGGCTTGTCCCTGTACATCATACTTTTCCTTTAACAATAGAATTGTGTCGATCATCTATTAACTGTTTTCAGGGTAAAAGTTTGAATTGAAATAACGTAACTTCTGGTTTGCATTGGATGTTCATATATAATTAATCAAGATCTTCTGTCCCTAAGATTTCCATATCTGGTCTCATCTTTCGTCTATATAACACCATTCTTGAGATTAAGGAAAGACAGACAGATGACAGTGGGAATTTATAGGTCTACAATTTTTTCAAATTGCAGCCCAATAAATGGAAACTAAGACCATTATAAAGACAAACTTTCAAGTGTTTTCTCTACTCTATTTAAAATTTTTGAAAAATTGAGCAAATAATTAAATTTAGAATGGAACTCTGCATTAACTTAAATTATTTAACCAATTTTAAAATAAAATTAAAATCTTTTATAATACAGCGATGTTTACCTAGAATAAAATATTTTCATTTGTCTTAACTGGTCATCATAAATTCTTGAACAGAAAGATTTAAACTACATAGTAGAATGAAGAATGTGTAATCTTTATGTAGATGAAATAAAAAATAAATGTAAAAACCTTACTCTTTCTAATCTATATAATGCAGAATTGTTAAGATCTCCAGATCAAACTTGGCTAATGTTCTCACTTTCTTTGGAATATTGTAATTTCTAAAGTGTCGACTCATCTTTTTGCTTATGTAGATGCACAAGAAGATGGCAATGAAATCAGGTATCAGCGAATGAAATATTATTTTGCTATTATTAATAATTATATATTAAGTAATTTGGTATTAGATTAACCGTGAATGGTTATATCTATGTTTAAATGTCTGGAAGTGAAGAATTGCTCAAAGGTCCAAGTGACATAACTGGCAGTACACTACATAGAGCAGAGGTTGCAGGTTCAAATCTCTCTCCAGGCCTGTTAGTTATTTTCTTCCAGACTGTTCTGAATTCTTTAATAAATTATTAAATTATTATAATTATTAATTTAGATAAAAGATGGCACTTAACATCTACCTCTAATACCAAATTACTTAATATNATAATTATTAATATTTATAAATAAAATAATTTATTTGTTTGAACAAAAAATTAACAGAAACAAGTTACAGAAATGCTTTCAGATTTCAAAATGAAACTAAATTTTCCTGTCAAAACACCTAAATAATTTCTCTAGCATAATGACAACTATTGGAAAAATAGTGAAATAAACATACAACAGTGAATGCTTCAGAGATGTTAAAACAAAAATTTGTAGAGCATTTTTCACATCAAATGTATGACATACATCAATGCCAAAAAAACAATCACTGCATATGGGCATATGGCATGCAACAGTGAGTAAGAAAATGTTAAATAATTATTGATCTTCAGTGTAATTAGAATATTCTTAGAAGTTTTGAATATCATTAATAATTTTTTTAATTTATAATAATGTTGATTTTTAGCAATCAGTTGAAAAATTCTAATATACAAAATATTGCTTCAAAATCTTGAATCTGTTCAGAAAATAAAATGGGCAGAATCTCTCTTTAAATAACCACCTTAAAAAAGTAATCAAATAAAACTAAAAGTAAAATAATTGAACATTTTAATAAAAATATATTAGTAACATTACATCAAAATTAAAAATAAATATATTTTTAGAACCACATGTACAAAATATTTTTTAAGCCAACTTCCCTTAGTTTGCTAATGATATAGACAATATTCCTTAGTAATCTTGTATTGATAAATTGGATACAGAATCCATGTTTTGGATTTGCAATACTAGATGCAACGAACATCAAAATAGTTTAAGTTTTTAAGATGCAAATTAGAAGGTAATTCAAGGAAAAAAAGAAACATTTTCATATATTTATTAGGAAATAATCACTGAACATATGATATAGTTTTAAAGTTGTAAACAGAAGAATTTTAAGCACTATACACCGAAGAATATAAAATACAATAAAGAAAAGTGACTGTCTTTTAGCATTAGAATGACTAATTTCACAATAAGACAAAATTCATACTACTACTTTCAGCAAAAGTATTTTCATCATCCTCAGGCAAAGTTCTTCACACAGAATAAAAATAATTCATATTTGTTAAGAAAATTCAAGAAATAGAATACAATATATAAGACTGAAAAGTTAATACACAATTTTTTTTAACATTTAGAGCTAAATTGAGATTAAAAATTAAAGGTAAACAGTTAACTTTCAAAAATTACAAAACCTTAATATGATTTGAATTCAAAATTTAACTATTAAACTGCAATTGCAGGGATGGGAATATGAATGTACAGTACATGAAGTGGTCTCTTAACAGCTATAACTGCTTTTTTGCTTCTTTAAAAAATAATATCCATAGTTCTGGTAGTTCAAGTGTAGGCTGATTGCAGACATCGTTGGTTGAGATGTATAATGATTCCTAAATAGCGTATTTCTATCTATACATTGTCAAAGCAGAACAGCTTCTGACTCTAGGGGCTCTCAGTTGTGTTTCAGGACCCTCTTAGCTAACTCAGTAGTATGTTTATCATATAAAATTTCATCTTGTTTCTCTATTATGATGTTAGCAAGCATTCTAGAGATTGTGTCTATAGAAATGCTTGAATCTTGTTTCAAAGAAATTTTATAAACTCAACCTCTCATGAGTGGAACAACAGTCCTTATCATTACTCAATCTTTGTAATATGGGTTATGGTTTAATGGCAAGGAAGTAGCCACACTTTTTAAAGAGCTAGGCAAGGCATAACATAATGTGTCCAAGTGCATACATTATTGCATTTAACAGCCAACGTAAAAATCAGAAACAATAATTTTAAAACTAGTTATGAACTGATTGAATTTTCCTAGTGTATAACTTGCATTCCTAACTGTACTGCTAACAACTTTTAATTATTTGTCTCTTAGATATATATAATATCTAATACTTAATATCTAATATATAAATAATTCCTAATTCAAAGCTGTGGATATTGAATGTGAATATGTCATATCATGCAAAGTTGATACTTAAATTTCATCCATACTCTCTTCAGAAAAACCTCTTTCTCTAAATGTTATCTATTGATAATCCATTACTTTAATTCCTGAGAATTATACAGTAAGGATGGTCTATCAACAATACAGTAGAGCGTCATTTATCCGAAAGCTGGTTATCCAAAAGCATTCCAGTCAGCAAATTTAAATTTTCGCTAGTGCTGTGGCGCTGCAATCTTCGGCTTTTTCTCGGGCTACTCAAATATTCTACATTTTTGATACTAAATTAACATCTGAAGTATAATTTTTATTGTTTTTATATTTTTCAATATATTTATTTTGTTTGTACAAAATAAAAAAAATAATTTTTAACGATACAATAGTCTTCGTTAGGCTTAACATCAATGAAAATTCAACGTGAAGCGACACGCAACAGAGAGAAATTTCAACATGGGATAAATTAATATATTTTTTCGTACATAATTGGTTATCCGAAAAATAAGTTATCCGAACCACCCCAGTCCCCAATTGATTCGGATAAACGACGCTCTACTGTATATGAATATCCCCAGAGAAAGAAATCAACTGAAATGAGATTCAATGACTATGAAATCAATGGGGGAAAAAATAATAATGTCAGCAGCAGCAGCAGTTCTTCCAACCTAGTAGTCTAGAAGGGTTTCATTGAAATAACACTTTCTCATCAACTAAAAACAAACTTTGAGAATTATTCTAGCAATTGACAATTGATGTATATGATTATAGTCTCAATGATAATTTCTTTATAAGCACATGAAAATGCACTTCAACTATTTCTGTAATTAGCCACAGATGATGATATGACTATCAAAGTTGTCAAATGCAAGCAGCCTTTAGCACATTTTATACTATTATAGTTTGTGTTAATTTAAGTTTAATTGCATTTTTAAAACTTAAAAAAGAAGTGAAAACTACATATTTAAATCAGAATCAAAATTTGATCATTTATTTATGTTTAATAAGATAAAAAAAAAACTTTCAATGCCCAAAATCTCAAAATAATCTATCTCCAAATGATAATCATCTTGAAAGAATATAATATCAAGAGACAGTGAATCATAAATCACTAACAAAACCATCAAACATTTCTGTGAATATCAGAAAATCATAGTTAAGCAGCTGAACTTCTGAACTTGTTTGTTCAGGAAGTTCATTGAAATTATATTATTATTTTTATGGTATATATACTAGTAAAATTATAGTTATTTAGTAAGTCAAACAATAAAAATAGATGCCAATTCATGATCATCTTGAAATATTTTACTCATCAAAAAATATTTAACATTTAAATAATGTGTTTAATTGATTCTGAATTGCCACTGAATCTAATGAGAACCAAAGTTTCAGGACAAAAACATGTTAATTTGTAAAAATAATGCATTCCTTATATCATCAAACATGCAGCCACAGTAAGTTAATGTATTCATATAGCATTTTTGGAAAAACATTTCATTGTCATGTTTACAGTGCTTCATGATGTTCACATTTCCAAATATATTCACTTATAACTTTAATATCAGGTATATAGGATCTGCAGACTAACACAAAATCACTGTCAAAATTACAGCATGATCAACATTTTAATTACAAGATTTCTTGTTGGTATACACAAGCTTGAAATTTTCCAGATTTGTATTATCACACTGAAATATCTGTATACATGTTATTCAGCATAGCAGATAACTCTTTGCTTAAATTTAGTTTCATGAAAGACCAGTTTGCAGAACATTGTTCATTCAGCTTGCTTTAGTTTAAAAGACCACAAAACCATTTCAAAACCAAAACTGAAATACTGTGAGGGGCATATACAGTATCAAAGACATAATATACACAAATTGTCATGCCAAGTAAAGAGTAAATGATGCAAACAAGGCATCACTAAGTTGAATTTATGCCTGATTCTAATGCATGCCCCAGTTTTGGAAACCAGGGGAAAGTGTACAATAGAATTGAGAAAACAAACATGGTAACCTAACAGAAAACATTAGTTATTAATTGTTATGGTCAAGAAACTCTTTATGAATAGTGAATTTATCAAACAGTGTGATTTTAAAATAGCAAAATTACTCAAACTTTTAATAATAATAATAATTCTAAAACAATAAAGTTTCAACAGAAAAATTACAAGTCTGCTTTTTATATGGCATGTCTAACATTTTCTGCAATTTTTAGAGTACAATAGAAAAGCAATATTAATTTGAAAATTTGAGCCCTAGAAAGGTGGGAGCTAGTACTCTGTCAACTAAGCTGTCCATGTTCTTGCTTATTAGCACTGCTCAACAGTAAAATAAGTCAAACAGTAAATATTTTCAAAATGAATATCCTGCATCAGTAAGTTTGTTCCTGCTGTTTCATCATCATTCAAATTCTCAACACTTGGACAATTTACTTAGAAGTCATCATATCCAATATGCTTGCAAGTTTCATCGATGCACAGTACATACATATTTTGATATTGGTAAATTTTGTGAAACAGTCAAAACAACTTTCTACATTTCAGTGAATTTTTCCAGCGAATCAAAATACATCATCTGGTTTTTGAATATTTAGTGCATATGTCTGTTGCATTTGAAAGAATTCCAGGACAGATGTGAAGTGTTGTACACAAAATTATAAAAAGAATTGGGTTCTCCACAAGTTTCTATAACTATCAAATCTCAATTTCTATATAAAAGTTGTGTTAATATGATTGTGTTTGGGAAAAGAGCAAAGCATTCAATTCACTAAACTGTAACAGAATATCAAACAAAATAAAAAATATGAAAATATGAATTTTGAAAAGTTTATTGCTATAGTTACTCAAAACACCAAGGTTACACATAAGACTAGAACAGATTTCATTGACTTTTATATATTCAAAAACAAGTAACTACATGTTAAATTGAAATCCAAACAAAACATCTGAGATATAAAAAAATTATGCCAAGTAAAAATTTATGACAATTTAGACAACACTCAATTTTTCTTAGGAGTTTTTCTTTGGTAAAACTAAGCTTGGCACTTGGAAACTACCCACAACTTTTTTACCTGTATTATTGTTTCTATATTTTGCTTCCAAGTGCCAAGCTTATCTTTACCAAAGAAACACTCCTAAGAAAAATTCTGACTGTTGTCTAAATTGTCATAAATTTTTACTTGGCATAATTTTTTTACATCTCAGATGTTTTTGTTTGGATATCAATTGTTTTTGTTTAATAATTGTATTGTTACATCAAGACATAAGACAATGATTTACAATTCAACAGGCACTCAGCAACTGAATGTGGCACTAACCAAATGCAATGCCAAATACACTCTTTCAATATTCATTTTGATCGATACCAACCAAACATGTTACTGACAAAAATGCTACCAATCAAATGCACTGCTGACTGATGCTTTCAATATGCCATTTAAAAAATAATTTAAAAAGTTTTAATTGGCATAAATTTGAGCTTTCGTAATTCTGAGTAACATTTTGAATAAAATTCATTTGTTTTCATGCAATTTTATCTTTATAAGCATAAAATTAAGCCATAAAACTGAATTAGCTCTATGGGAAACTCCCATGAACTTTGACTTATTGACTCTAAATTTTGCAAACACCCACTGGTAACAAGAAAGGCTTAAGTTTAAAATTTGAGCTTTCTAGACCCGGTAGTTTTTCTATACAAGTGTCTGCCGTGTCGGATGAAGAAAAAGAAGAAAAAAAAATACAGCTTTTTTTTTTTGGTGATTTTTGCACTTTTCAATTGCTTATATTTTGGCAACCGCATTATAGAAAATATTGAAAGTTTGCACACTACCTAAGAAAACAATTTTCTTTCAAATGAGATATTTGGAATTACTACAGGTATTTGGGGAGCAGAGAAATTGATCCCCAAAAATCAGCAACTCTGATTCCTATATATATAGTCAGTCAGTGCATTTTTTACTCGATGGGAAGTCACTGCCATGACTTCTGATTCTATGTATTCTATTCTACATTAGATTCTACTTCTTTTTTCTTATTTATTTATTTCTTCTATTCTACATTAGATTCTACTTCTTTTTTCTTATTTATTTATTTCTTCTATTCTACATTAGATTCTACTTCTTTTTAAAACTTATTTATTAATTGAAATGTTTCAGCTGTAAGCTGAAACATTTCAATTAATAAATAAGTTTGCCAATAAAGATTTTGAAAAGTTTAATGAATTAAAAAATAATATTGCAATAAAAACAGCAACTAACCTTTCTTTTAAAATAATATTGAACTAAATAACTTACACAATATATTAAATAGCTAAATAACTTATAAAATATATAAAGTAGCTAAAGGATTTGAACTAAATCCTTCTAAAAAGAAAAGTCCTATTTCATCTGCTATATAAACAGGGTTAATTACGATACATTTAGTTAAGTAGCATATTGGAACTACATGACCACCACAAGCCACATGACCTTTACATAACCATCTGACACTCCTCTATAATAGAGCATACTTAGCAGCATATATAATAATAAAATGTTAATAAAATTTACTACATTTTTGGAAGGATATATATGTGGCCTTTCTGACACCAACTTTAGCCATTCCATAATAGACCCTGCTCTTTACACTCTTTTTAACTGAGTTCCAGCAAAGCAAATGTAGGGAAGGTAATCCATAACTGTAAGAAACAACCATCAGATTCATGTGGGAGGCCAAAGGTCCATCAAAACAAATCTTAGCCATCTTGTACACAGGTAATTGTTGCAAATGTAGTTCGGAAAGAAAACAATGAACATGAACACACACACAAACATAAAGCCATCTTGTTCAACAGTTGGATATATCCCAAAGTATTTTAGGAAATATCATTTACAATAATCTGCAGATGCAATGCAGGCACAAAGCACTTGGACACAAGCTTATTGCACACTACATCCAAGAACAATTTCACAAATGCCCAAAAGTTGTATGAAAATTTCCTTCCTAATGACAAATGGCAATAGGTTATGTCCTACAGAGTAAGGAAAAGCTCTGAAAAGGGTTTATTATAGTGGTTGGCTATTGTGCTTGTGGAAAGTTGTAACTCAAATAAGTGGATACCACGACAAAGATAAAGCATACTTCCAGAAGAAAATATCATTTATGTTGGAACAGCTGTACAAAGAAGAGATCCCCATCTGTATGGTAATGACACTTCAAAGGTCTGAATCCATAAGGACAAGACTTCCAGCCACACAGCTAAGTCATCAATGGTCTATTATGACTGGAAGGATGTTGAGACTGGAATCAAGATGATTCCATTTCTGTCCATATCTGTGAAGACCCCAGATGCCTCTGTGGATTTGATTTGTTGAAGGAAGAGCATGGAAAATAAAGATCTAAAAATGTTGATGGACATTAGAAAGTTTCAGTCAGTGTGGACCAGTATTCCTATGGAAACTGAAGTGCAGAGCCATTGTTTGGTTACATGGGAGGCATATAGCACACAATCAATGGTGGAATCCAAGATTGTATTAATTATAGAAAATATCCAAAATTGACTACTCTTATCATATTCAACCCCTGTACTGTATATTAATGTAATTTGAACATACAGTAGAGCATCGATTATCCAACTCAATTGGGATTGATCGGATAACTGAAAAAACAGATAACCAAAAAGTATGAAAAAATGCATTATTAGTATAGTATATCCCATGTAATTAGTATATTAGTATATCGCTATTAACCTACTTCGCGTTGAATTTTCATTGATGTTAAGCCTAACAATTTTTTTTAAAAAAATAATAATCGTCGCTATTGTATCGTTAAAAATTATTTTAAAATTATTTTATTGCTCACAAAACAAACAACCACTCATAATTAGAAAATTAAGCCTCGTTTAAATACTGACTTCCCTTTCATGTTTGAGTCAGTGTTGCCAGTTAAAACATGCAAAAATTTAACAAAAATAATATTAAAGTAGCCAAGACATAGCCAAATATTATAACGCCACATCACTAGCGGACATTTGAATTTGCCGACTAGAACGTGGTCGGTTAACTGATGTGACGGTTGATTGGGGGTCAGATAATCAATGCTCTACTGTATATATGAAACTTTTTATTGTTTGACAGTTACATAATTTTGATGCAATTAGTATTGCTTACAACAAATATTTATGCAATTTCATTTTCCTTTCAAAAAACAATATAGATATAACAGTATATAGATATAAAAACAGTATAGATTTCTCTCTCTTTTTTTTATTATGATTATTGGTAATGTATTACTTATAATAAAAATCAAATGGTATTTGATTTGAATTAAAGTTACATAATGAGGGAATTAAAGTTTGATACATTCATTTTTATGTCTGCATTGCAATTTTAGAAATATAGTCAACCTGCTCCTTGCCTATATCTGTTTTCAAATTAAATACATAATGGTGTTTTTCATATTATACCATATACTTAGGTAATAATTTTACTATAATAACTAAATTAGTTTGACTATTACAAAATGTGGGGTAAAGATATACAACTGTCAACTCTTCTTGAGACAATGTTATTTTGTCATAAGATATTTGGTAGCATCAATATACTTGTACAAGTTTTCAGATATAGTGGATTAATATACTATATTAATACTGATAAAAAATAAAAACAATTTATTGTAAAATAACATAGTAATGATAGAACAAGAGAAAAATTATTTAAAATAATTAGATAATGAAATATGTGCTATATATTATGCATTATACCGACTCTTCATGTACACTATATTTCTAAGAAACTATAAGTCAATTATAGTTTATCTAAAATATTACTTTTTTTTTTAAAAAAAACTTATTTCTTTATGAAAAATATGGAATAAATATTCTAATATTGATGACGATATGAACTAAATTATAATAAAATAATTCAGATTTTTATTATTTAAATATTCTTTATTTTATATTTACAATATTCAATACTATTAGGAATTTGTGATAAAACCTCTCTTACCATTAGGTGTAAAATCATATAAAAAATTATTTTATTTCTAATGAAACATAATGGAAATATGTTCCTAGTATATACTAAGTATATAATTTCCATATATTTAAAAAAATACAAATAAATTTTGTGAAAAATTCCTTTTAGAGATACATTCTAAAATTATTAACAATTAATAATAAAAAATTGTTGTATGATTTTTTATATAAAAATTTCTAATAAAGTTGTTAATAATCAATATTTTCAGGTATATTAAATCCAATTTATAAAATAAACTCTTATCAGATAAAATTTAAGAGCACTGTCTGCTGGCATTAATAAACTTTAATAAGTGAAATAGAAAAAAACCATGCAAGTACTTTTTACATTTATAGAATGTCATATCTTCAGGTGTAGAGAAAACAAATTTTAAACATTAATATTTGTTTTTTTTGTGTCTTCCTTATTACGGCTTATTAATGTCAATAGATAGTGCTCTTAAATTTTATCTAGTAAGAATTACTTTGCACAAGAAGATAATTATTTCTTTCAAAATAAACTACATTAAAAAACTAAGATTTAATTTATTTCCACCAAAACCTTTAAAATTTCACTCTTGGAATTTTATCATCAAATTTAAGAAAATATCTTTTGAATTTTTTCTAACATTATTGATGTTAGCATTTTAAAATGAATTAAGTTTTAAAAGTTATCGAAAAGTGTATTCAAACTAATTTCATTTCATATTAAAATGTTAGATAGATCACCTATATAAGAATTATCAGTAATTCTTTTTCGACGTGGATTCCTTCTTAATAAATCCATTTCAAAACTGCTGGGTTCCCAAGGATAATACTGTTCTTTCATGCCTGAAAACATGTCTGTAAATTAAAAAAATGATATATCTTGCTATAACCTATTTTATAATTCAAAAAAATAATTTAAAAATCATTTTATATTTTTCAAAGTTTAAAATTGGCATTAACATTAAATATAGTATTGTTACAAAAATTATTTTCCTTTGATAAAATTTCTAAATTACTCGATGCTTAAAAAAGTTGAACACACATAAATCAGTTAAACAATATTTAAATCATGTTTTTGGAGAATATAGAATTTCTTTTTTATTACTCATTGAGTTTTAACACTCATTATGAATACAATTATTAATAAATTAATTAATATTAGATGTATTATAACAATATCTTCAATACAAAAAACTGTTACTTTTTTATAGTGTAATTATATCAACTCAGTATTTATTTTTTTACATGTCAATAAAACAGTCAAAATATTTTCTAGCTTGTAAGAAATTTTTAATGCAAAAAATTTTGAAAACCAAATTAATACCTATCATTTATGATTTAAAGGAATATAGTATAAATAGTATCAATACAATAGGAAAAACAGTATAAATACAAAACCAATATGAAAAAAATTTTCTATTATATCTGAATGTTTAAATTTATAAGATTATTATAAGACTTGCATATTTAACATGCATAAGAGAAAGAAAATAATTAAAAAATATTCATATTTTTTATTTGTAATATTTGTTATTGTTCTTAGATTTAAGTTTTCAGTTTAATAGTTTGTTGCAAACTGTGTATTCAAATGTTAATAATCTTTTCACTGAACTATCACTATCTCTCAAATTTTATAATCTTCACATCTTCCAAACATTATTATATTAGAAAATAAGAAAAACAAAAATATGTGTAATTATGCAATTTATAGGCTTTGAACTTTTGAAGAGGATTATTATTAAAAACATTCAGAGAGTACAAAACATTTTCTCACTTTGGCTTCATGTGATTATGTTGTTTTAAATTCAATTCAAATTATAAACATTGAAAAAAGCTGTAGAAAACCTCTTAACACTTCTAGTTCATCAATTTTCAGAATATCAAATTTTTTTTCCTTTTATAATTCCTAGGACAAGATGATATAAAATGGTCAAGATAATAAACATATCATTATCATAAGTAAATAAAATATTAACCTACTGGTGAGGGGCGGAGCCCTACATATCTGAACGGACCACCCCCGAAAAATTCCTGGGGATTTTTCGACCCGTTTGGATTCAAGCCCGGGTTTCCCAGAGCGGTAGGCTGCCACCTTGACCGCTCAGCCATCCGGCCATATTAACCTACTGCAATAAACCAGTTTCCTACTTTTTTACTATCAGATAACCCAAAATCATCACAGTACTATCTATCATGATTTCAGATGTCTGACAACAAAAAATGACTAGTATTATATGTCTATAAATGAACAAATAGTATATACAAGTTTTCTGTTAAATTCTTTAAAGATATTTTTATAATCTCCCATTTAACTGAGACTTTTTCAAATAACTAACCACCATTCTTATTTTGATCATATCTGAGAGCATATGTTAAGAGCATTTGTATTATACATGGTGATACAATTAAAGTGAACCAGTCCCATAATTTGAGAGTGATTAACGATGAGAGGATAAGACAAATTATAGCCAAACAAGGTACAAGAGAATTATACATGCCCAAAAGTTGGTGAATATATGTATTGAAGACCAGACAGATTAACAAAAGTCCCCACAGGACCCATAAAGTCCAATGGTGTATGCCTGTATGGGATCAAAAATGGTACCATCACAAAGTACATAAAAACTTAAACAACATTTACTCTGGGGTAATTTTTGATAACTTGTGCCATTGTCAAGTAAACACAAACATCAAAGCCAGAAAATCCAGAGAGGCAAGCACATAAACAAATGCAACTGTCATTAGCATGCATATTTACTGCTTCGTGTGATAGGTATGTGCCTAAATCACTTCCCAGGAATTATATAGTGTGCGCAAACAGGCATTCAAAGCTGCATTACAAAGTTTCTTCAGGAAAATGGATATTACTTTGAATATATGATGTTAGTAATAAAGAAAACAGTTGTCTTGGGAACAACTGTTTTCTTTATTACTAACATCGTATTAAAAATTACTAATTGTACTAGTTCTTTGCAAGTATTTAATAAAACTGCTTTTATTCTTTGTTGGAGTTCGTTATTGTATTTTTACAATTTGGGACAGGAACAATTATCTTTATTGCCATGGATTTAGATGTTAATAATGCAAGGTTCTACAGTCACAAGAATATATTTACCACTGTTATCTACAGTCGAGTGCAGCAAAGTGCATGTGTTGTGGTCAATATACGTGGGGGGACCAAAAAAAACCGGATTTTTTGTATAAAAACTTTATTTATTAACTTTTTTACAAAATTTCTTCAGTCACCTTCAAAGTACTCTCCATTAGATGCGATGCACTTGTCAAGTCTTTTTCCCCAATGTTTGAAGCATTTCTGGAACTCTTCAACCTTGATTTCATCCAGTGCCCTTAGCGAAGCTTTTTTACCGCCTCCACATCATCAAAACACTTCCCTTTTAGATTTTTCTTCATTCTCGGAAACAGGAAAATGTCGCGCGGGGCTAGGTCTGGTGAATATGGAGGGTGGGGAACAACAGGCCATCCCCGAGAGGCCAAATATTGGGTCACTCGTAAGGCCGTGGTGTGGAGGTGTTGTCGTGATGAAGGAATCAGTCACCTGATTGAGAAAAGTTCCAGGCGTTTCCTTCGCACATCCTCTCGCAGACGTCTTAACACTTTTTTGGCAGATTTTTTCAATGTTTTCATCATTTTGAGATGTTGAAGGACGCCCAGAACTTTGCAGGCGGAACAAAATAACAGTAAGAGAAACATAACATTACGTTCAAATGTAAACCTACAAACTGATGCCGTTTGCACAGCTGTTTTGTGAAGGTCTCTACTAACCCCATGTAACAGGAGAACTCTCTACTACGTCTACATATGGCAGCACGCTCTCAGTTTGGTTTTTTTGGGGTCCCCCTCATATATATATATATTTTATTTTATTTATCAAAAAGACACTGTGGCCAAATAGGCCTTTTTCAAGTATCTACAAACAAAACCGAAAAATAAAACAAACAGTAAGCGGTCAGTCGCCAAAAGTGTTGTCTGGAACACAAAGTTAATAAATGGTGGTTCCTATATTTTTTTGGAAAGGACTTTGTCTTCAAAAGAATTACTCTTACTTTTAGTCATTCCCAATTTATAGAACTGGTTCACTTTATTCATAACACCCTGTATATAAAAAATAATTTAAAATTATACATTTTTTAAATTTCTCTCGTAAATTTATATAAAAATGCTGGACATTTTGGTTATAAGTTAGTTATGACTGAAGTTGATATATATTGGATTCCTAAACCATTTTATGAATTTAAAATTTTTATCTGAAAAACAGTTTAATTTCATTAAACCATGTTAACAACTTTAATGTTTAGGAATAAACATATGTGTAATTACTATTACGTACTAATACATCATAAGAAAATGCTCTTTCTCTAACAAAAATGAAAAATTATGGATTTAGTGGATTTCAATGTTTATATAGAACTATATAATTGGTAATTCTATAGTAATAGTAATCATAATTTGAAATCTACTTATTTGAAGTAGAAAAAATGCAATAATCAATAATCAAATTGAGATGGATACAGGTTTCTTTCAGGAGTCAGGGAGATGATATCTCCAGAAATTTAAAAATATCCTTTCATATAGCCTGATATATAACACATTTTGTAAAAACAATTATTGTTTCTACATATCTAAATATAAAAAATTACTTGTCCTGACTGACTGAGTTACTGATTCATCATTGCCCAGAGCAAACCGCTGAACCTAAAGAGGTGAAATTTGGTACACAGTTAGGGTATGTCATGAAAACACACACTAAGAAGGGATTTTTTGAAATTTCCCTGCGGGGGAGAGGGAAAGCATTAACCTATCTGATGTTGAAATTTTTATCTGTTGCCTGTGATGCCATGTTGAACTTTTGTCGATGTTAAGCCTAAAAAAATTTTTTTTTTAAATAATAATTGTGTTTACTGTGTCGTTAAAAATTATTGTTTTTATGTTGCACAAACAAAATAAATATATTGAAAAATATAGAAACAAAAAAAAATTATATTTCAAAAGTTTCTTTTAATATAAAAATTGTGATGCATAGCAACATCTAGTATCAAAAACGTTCCGATGTAGACACGAAAATATTCGGGATTGCCCACGCAGGTCAAGGAGGTCAACATGAATATTTTCGGGAACAACACAGGACACATTAAGGCTTAACCGGAAGAACAGCTTCTACTGTACTATTTTAGATGCAATTTTTTGTTTTCAACTATGTTTAGTCTTCATTGAGTACTTAGGTGTATTAAATTGATAACATTTCAGATATTGTTATAAATATTTTTATATATTTCGATTTTTTAACCAAATGTTTGAACCATTTGTTATTGCATATTGGTTCGATTATAGAACGATTGTAAATGTTCCAGAAAATTGATCAAATTGAAAACAGTTTGTTTGATTCTCAGCAATTCTCATTATTCTCAGTAGTAGGTGTTATACAATATAACAATTACTATGGTTATTGAAATACTGAATATGAATGGGGTTTGCTTGTAAAACCTCCACAGGCAAAGTTGCGGGTAACAGCTAGTGTATATATATATATATATGTATATGTTACCGCTAAAGCTTGAAATCCTTTAATGTGTACATTACCTAGCTAATCTGCAGATTAACTAGGGTAATCTGTTAAAGCTGCTAAAATTGTTCAATTTCTCAAATTACCTAGGTAATTCGCAGAGTATCTAGGTAATCTGCACATTAACGGCTTCCGTATCGTTAAAGTTCAAAAGTTTGTTTCGTTCACTTCCTTTCCCCACTTCTTATTTTTACGTAGATAAATTTAAATCCTAGAATGCCAGCAAGCATCGAATTGGTGAGTAAAATCAAGAAAAGATTTTTCACAAACCTCTTCAGCGAAGATTTAAAATATAATACGTAGTGTTTCAATAACAAACCAAAGTATGATTTTTTAATTAAAGATGTAAAGCAAATAAAAGTTTCCAAGAAGAAAAAATCATCTCCAGATTATCAAATAATTCAAAGGTGTGATGTGTTGACTGAACGAGGCTGTGAAAAACTCATTGAGCCGTTGTCAGATGCGCGAGAAAAGTTTGAAAAAGTTTGTCCATGCCGGAGAATTGTTTGACATTCGATAAAAACTGAAGAAGACCTTGAAAAATTAGAAGATTCACAAGAGACTGTGATTATGAGATCACAGTCAAATCTTACTCAAGAGGACATTCCGTTATCCCCCGCTTCTACAGAATCACCTATAGAAATACAAGAATTTACCGATAGTAATCTTAAACTGCCTTCTATACCGTTGATTGATGATGCAGTCACGAAGAATATTCAGTTACCCTGCACCTCCAAGGAATCGCCTCTGCAAGTTGAAGAAGTCATCACTGAGTTACTCTCAACTTCAGCAGAATCGCCATCACAGTTTCGTACGGAGCCTGTAAAGAGCACTATACAAGACATAGTCTGTATTGTTTGCTCAAAAGCAGCATCAAGTGCTCACAAGTGTAAATCGTGTAATATGTTTGTTCACGCAGTTTGTGGTGAAGTAGATCCTAAAGAGGAAGGGTATGGTAAGAATGTATTGTGCATCATCTGTAAAAAGAATATGGATCAGAAAATACAGCGTGATGAAGCCAAGAAATGTTTAGAAAAGCAAGCAAAGAAAATGTTAGCAGTTTCTAATGCAAAGCACCCAAACGTCGATGAAGGTTTCGCTGTGAGAATTAAAGTACCCGAAGAAGACAGAGCAAAAACTGATGCACGTTCAATTTTAGCTGTGGTTCTTAGTAAAACAGAGGATGGCTTTTATAAACTTGATACTAAAACAGGTATTTTAAAACAATTGTATGCAAAATCTGAATTCAGTGTTTGCAAAGAGAGATTTTTAACGAAAGAAGATGGATGTCCCTGCTGTAGAAATATCTTTACGTCAAACAGCAATAAAACAATCCCTTGGTACTGGGCAGGGTTTCAGAAAATGTGACTGCAAATCTAAATGTACCACAAATAGGCGTGCTTGTCGCAAAAACCAATTGCTACGTAATTCAAAGTGTCACCAATCTTTAGATTGCACTAATAAGTAAGTACAATTTTATCATATGTTTTGCAAATTCATTTCCCTAATTGTAGTAATATTTTAAACCGTTTGATTTTTGTATTAAAGTTTTTTTAATTGATTGATGATTGATTCAATCAACTAATTTGTTGATTGTATTAACTTGATTCTTTAGATATTGAAAATTAAATAAATAACATTATGTTAATTTAAGCGTACAGAAACGTTGCTGTTGTTCCAGCAAAAATCTTATTTTCACTTTACCGAGTGCCTAGTAGGTAATTTGCAGATTACCTAGATAATCTGAACATTACCTAGGTAATTTGAGAAATGAAATAATTTTTGCAGCTTTAATGGATCACCCTAGTTAATCTGCAGATTAGCTAGGTAATGCGCACATTAACAGATTTCAAGCTTTAGCGGTAACATATATATAAATTGACCAACCAATTGTATCTATCACGCCCTTAAATAAGAAAAATACTCGCAGAAAATGTTTTCTGAAAGAAACACTGGATGGATATGTTATATAAAATAAAAAAAAAACTGATGTTAAAAATTGTATTTATATGTATATTTGTTTATATTTAAATGTATTTTATATTGGATTATCTACCTAGTAATCTTGCAGCTCTTCTCCTTTGTTTACGAGCTATAGCTTCTAATTCTTTGTCGTATACATAATCACTGCAGGAAAAACAGTAGACAGCTCCATATGATACATCAACAGCTATAAAAATATAATAATTAAATATTTTTACAATTTAGAATTAAAATTCAACAATATATAAATTATAAAAACAATCAAGTCTGAATATTGTAATCATTAACGAACAGATTGATTTTGGGCTAGGACTTAAATACAATCTCAGCAGCTATTATTAATTATTATTATAAACAGTAGCCAAGTTCTAGCCCAAAATTAATCATCTAGCATAATGATTTAAATATGAATTAATATATATGTTTATTAATTCATATATTACCAATACCACGAATAACTTTTCTAATTTTTTATTTATTGACATGAAAACAAAGTACAATTAAATAGCAGGAATCTTTCAAAATCGCTAATTTTCCTCTATTTTTAAATATAGTCACCATACTTGTAGACACATTTATCCCAGCATACTACCAGCTGTTCTGTGTCCATGTGAAAAACACTTTGTCCTGATTATTTGTATAGCCATTTGTATATTTCAAGTTGCACCCCATAATTTGAGCAGTAACATATCCCTCAGAGATGCTTCTTGAGTTGTGAGAAAAATATGGAAATCTGAAGGGATCAAATTGAGTTTATAAGAAGAATGGGCTAAAACCTCCCATTTTCACTTCTGCAGCAATGCAACTGTCTTTGGCAGCATTGTGAATTGTCATGAAGAAGAACAACACTATGAAACAGAATAAATAACTTCTTGTGATGAATGGCCTCCTTCAAATAAGCAAATATATCCTAATAAGAAAGCATTGGCATTGGCATTTATTGTCATCTCCTTTGATGAGAAGTCTTTATATAGATACTCATGAATGCCCCAAAATTCAGTTGCCAAAACTATTCCAGCACTTGCTGACATTTTGAACTTCTTGTTGAAAGGGAATGCCAGATGCTTCCATATCATTCTTAATGTTCTTGATTTCAGATTGGAAGTGTTAAACCCAAGTTTCATCTGCTGTGAAAATGGAATTAAAAAGATTTTTTCCCTGTTCTACATAACAGCATAGATGTTCTAAAGCTAGATCTATTTGCAGATACTTTTGAATAATCTGGAGATATTCTGAGACTGGACAGACTGTAAGAGGCTATCTGTCACAAAAGACCTGGGACAATTCAAAAGGAATAATTTTGTTACATGAATGTGAACCCCATATTGACATCACCTGTTGCTAAATTGAAGATTTTTGTAGAGAGGTTTTGGAACATCCTATCCACAACCTGAACCAGTCTTTCAGCAATTATTAACTGTTTGAGCCAACAAAAGACCAACTCAATGGACAAAGATCTGAAATTGAAGAAGACCTGCTACACTGTTTTTAACTGGCTGGAGTTGCTCAACACAACTTTCTTCTTTGCTAGAATGAATGCATTAATCTGTAGGTGATTAAATGCTTGCATAAATATGGAGACTATGTGGAGAAGTAGTGTGAGTATGCATCTATCTTCAGGTTATAGTTACATTTTTCTACAAATAAAAGTATGTCCATAAATTCATTTGTTACCTTATTTATTAATCTGCCTACCTTTTTATAATTATTTTATTTTATTAATTCTCTATATAGAGATTGAAATTCTCTATATAATTTTAATTCAAATAAAAAACAAACTAAAAAAATTCATTAAAAAATTCAAATATTTTGATGAATAATCTTAAAAATTCTAAAGAATGAATGACATGTAATTATTAGCTTGTAGTTTAATTTCATTATGAGATGAACAATGAATATAAAGTACAGTATTGTCTTCCCAATCCAGTTCTTAATAATCCGGTCTCTCAATTATTCAGCAATTCCTAGTGTGATCACCTATGTGCTTCTATTCACTTGAAAATGTTAATCATATCATGCATTCTGTTTTCCTGGGATTCAGATTCATTTCTGTATACAGTATTGCATGTCAGCACACCATATTTGACCATCTATCTCCAAAAAGACTCAGTACTGAAGGGTGACAGGTCATGCCATTCATTGCCTTTAGGTCACATCATTCATTGCTTTATCAGTAATCCAACACTGACTAATCTGGCACACCACTGTATAGAGAATAGCAGATTAGCATGAGTCTGGTGTATTAGATATTTCTGCATATTCATTCATTTGATGTTATAAGCCAATAATTATTATACACCATACTTCATTGAGTAGCATTACATTAGTAAAAATTAAAATAAATTTAATTCATATGAATTATACAGAGANTATCTCAACTAAATGGTATATTTTTAAAATTTGCATTAAAATATTTAAATAATTTTTTTTCAAATAGATAGATATATATTATGATTTTAACACCTGAAATTTTTAATGTATACATATCATACTTGCCAACTTTAGATTATAAATGAGATTTACTTTATAGCTAGGAAAGGCTGATTTGTTGAGATAACTTGCTGAAAGAAGTGAGAAACATGGTCTCTTGTTGATTACTTTCAAATTGGCTTTCTCATACCAAAAGGCGGATAATTTTGTATAACTATTACATTTTGAGTAAAATTCCATACATGGAAATCTTTTAGAAAAGTTAATTTCCATAATTTAATCAGAAATTTAAAGCTCTTATTGAAATTCTTGTATGTGAATTGCAACATTGAATGCAAAGAAAATATTATTTTTGAAATGTGGACAAGTTCTAAAAGAACCACAATACAAGCAAACTTGTATTTTGATTGGGAATTTTAATATTAGTCATAAATTGATATTGTTCTTTAATCTGCCAGGGTTTAGGTCAGGGGTCACCAAAGTGGTTGATACCAACCCTCAGGGATCAATATAACATTATTGAGGGTCGACAGAAAAATTTAAACTAAAAATTATTATACATATTATTATGTTTTTTGAATATTGTTTCAATGAATTTAATAGTACAGCGTTTTGCAGATTTAGAAAATATTGATATCACAGAATGGATCATGGTGCCATTTTTTGCTCAAATCGAAAACGTCTACATCAACTTGCAAGATGAACTTATTGAATTATTAGCTGATCTTGAAGCAAAAACACTTTTTAAAAAAATTTAAATTTGAGCAATTTCTGGATGAATATAAATATAACACAAAAATACACAAATCTTTGTGATATGGTAAATCCTTTTTTTTGCTGGCATCAGCCATGATAATTCCATCTTAACTAAACACAGAAATAAGTTGAATGTGGAACTTCAAAGCAATTTAAGACTAAAACTTACAAATTTTGAACCAGATGTTGCTAATCACGCTAAGGATCATCAAGCTCACCTGTCTCATTGATTGTCAGTTACAAAAATTATTATTAACATATATACAATAAATGTAAAAATGTAAAATTAAAAAAAACACATATTAAAATAGTAAGAGTTTTTTTTTCCTTGTAACACAAACTTTTCAGTGGAGTCAATGCAAGGTTTTGAAAAGTTGTAGGGGGGTCAATGATCAAAAAAGTTTGGCAACCCCTGGTCTATGCAGTCAAGAATCCTTAGCTTAATCTTTAAGCTTA